>NW_008594557.1:0-10601 GCF_000691845.1 Merops nubicus | reverse complement strand
AGAATGAGGGCTCGCTTCACACAACTATATATAACGCCTTATCAGTATTAGAACTTTAGTATTCTCTTCATGACCAAACAGTCTTTAAGTTACATAAATTCAGAAGTAAATACTTTTCAAAGTAGTCTGCTAGCAATTTCAGCATTTATATCTCCATAGAGCAGTTTAAGCCCTTATGCCACCCCAAATATTGCTTAAGATTATTTGAAAATTTATGCCATTCAAAAAATATGAGGTCGTTTAGGCAATTATGGCACCAGAGGACTTAATGTACCTTAAAACTATACACTACTCTGAGGATTTTAGGCAATTTAAGCACTTATCCCATCATAAAATAATCTTAATTGCTTAGACTACCTAGGGTATTAAGGGTAGTCTAAAAGTTCATTCTACATCATCTAGGATGGTTTGACCATTCAATTCTTTGTCAGAAAATTGTCTGAGCATAATTTATAAAATATTTTAAAATTTATAAATTTACACCTAAAGTAAGTGGAACATTACATGATAACTACATAAAACCTCCTAAAAATTACAAAAACACTTTTACATTATTATTACAGTTAGTTCAAACTGACATTAACATGTTACCCTTGTTGATCAGCACTGTTCTGTAAAAAAGCAATATGGGCTTTAATTTCTAAACACATCAGGATTTTTGAAATAAGGGTCCCAGACACTAGCATACTTATTTTCATCAAGACTCACCTGAAGTTTTCAGCATTGGTTATAAAATTCATCAAATAAAACATGTTAGCTACTTTCATACACATTAAAATTATGCAGACTGTGATAACTAGTTTTTCTAAAATATTCCCACCTCTGATTGTAGATTTTATTTTTTTAATGGAAACATCTGCTTCAAAAATTTTGCATGTCCAGTGTTCTGAGAAAAGTCAGCATGACAGACTGTCATATACCGGTCAGTTTCCATCACTGCTGCCATCAAGGTAATGATATGTGTCATGCAAAAAAAGTTTATCTAATAACATGAGCTAACATAGTTTGTACATGGTGCAGATATACAAATTGCTATAATTGGTCTGTGTGTGAGTTCTGGATATACAACGTGATTACATTGCTTTCTGCTGCAGGAGACAATGTAAAATTTGAACTATTTTCTATCAAACTCTTATTACACAAACAACGCTTCTAAAAAAGAGCATAACATCTTGACACTATCAACCTTATTGGCCACATTATGATGGGATACAAAAATGAACTTGCTGGAGAAGCATATCTTTCTCTCAGTTGTGTTGGTGCCTATATGTGGTTGGAATTACAAGTACTGTAACAGTATAGAGATTAGTTGGTTAGAATTTGCAAACAGAGTATTTTAGTCCCATGTCTTACTCATCTACTTCAATAGTCCCTACATCAGGCATTTTCTTTCACTTTTATATGAAAATACTTTTTGTGTTGCAAATAAAAGCATGAATAATATCCTGGTATTGTAAAAAATCTCCTCAGATCTGGAATGCAAATTGAATGAAAATGAGGTTCACTGAAACTCCCATCACAAAAAGGAATCTGATATATCTTCTAGACAGCTCTCAGTCACTAACTCCTATCAACATCTCCCACCAACTGCCAGATGCCTATGATAGTATTTCTGTACACTTACATTAAGCAATATTGTCTTGTTATGCTTTATTTTTTATTTATGCTAATGAAACAAAATCTCTCTAGCAAAGAACAGAATATTTATTATTCTGATGTCTAAACTTCTGTGGAAATCCTTGTCAGACAGGATCCTCTAAGTCTTATGGGCAAAAGTGCATTCATTCACACAGAGAAATACCTGACAAGATTAAAAATTCTGTCTCTATTAAAACTATATGTGATGTATTCCAAGCAGACTTAATTGGTACTGATATGGGAGACAAAGTATCAGTGTAATACTCCAGAATTAGTTGTGCAGATCTGTTCAGTCTCCTTTACAAGTGCAGCTCTGTGAATAGATTTAGCAAGTCAAACCTTAAAAGCCATTCATATGGGATTGAGGCATTATTCTTTAATTATTATTAAAACTGAAGTCTATACTGGGAAATAAAAAAAAAAGCAATGCTGAGCTAATCACACTCTTATTCTAATCTCGCAGGAAGACTTCATTTGTGAGTTTCCCAAAAAGGATGACACAGCTGTCACGGGTTCATGATTCCCACAATGCATTTCTTTTTCCCTTCATTACCCTGTCACTAATTCAATCTGTGAAGGCTGTGTCATAATCATATCTTACATTTCTGCCTATTACTGTGGAACAAATTACAACATTTTTCATTTCAGACAGATTCCAGTATTATTTCTGTTGTTGATAAGCTCACAAGGTAGAGTTCTTAGTCCTTCCAGCCCCTACTCCTAACTTAAAGCCATTTCTTGAACACAAGATAAAAATATACTCAGACAATAACAAGGGCATTCACCTCATGTCTCTTCACACTTGTTCGAAGGATGATGTTTCTTAAATTTAGGAAGATAATTTGTTCTTTTTCATGACAATTTCTGTCATAGTTGTGCTTCAACTTGTTTGCTTAGAAAATTAAAACCTGAAAGTTTGTAAAACCTAAGCTACTAAAAATATGTAGCTCTAGCCTAGTACTGAACTATTATTGTTAAAGCTAAATTGAAGATGATTCTGAGACACTATTGCTCAAAAGATTAATAATGTCTGGAAGCCTAGCACACAGAAATCTTTTCCTATTCATTGGCAGTTGTCAAAACTGTTACCAGTCTGCTTCTCATTTGAAAAAAAAAATGGATTTGCTTGCCTCAGTCTTCTTTTCAGTGACCCTAATCCACTTCATAAAACATAATGCCATTTGACACTGAATGACAGGAGGGCCAAATTTTGAATATTTAAACAACCAAATTACCTTCTCACTATACTAGAAGTACCAAATTCAGGCATATGTTGCCCATTGGAAGCTAGCAGAATAACTCACTAAACTGAGGCTTTTGGCAGTGAAAATAGTCTTTCATTCTCCACTTCTCTAAAATTGAAATACTACCTAAATATGCTAGTAAATTTATCATGGAGTAAGAACTCTTATGTCATCTATAAAGTAATGGTGTTGACATTTTAAATATATTCTCCAAACATGACACTCAGTGAGAACTGATCCATTAATATATTTCTGATCTGTGATCTCCAAATTAATTTTGCAATTATAATTTTGCACTGTTAAATTGTAAGGAGTGAATCTGGCCATCCCAGACATACAGTGTCAAACACTAGAATACTTGGGAAGTTAGTGACAGTGGAAATTTTAACTGTACCTCAATCTAGTTCGTTTCCTGGTTTGTTTGATTGCCTAGAACTGTCCTGAGTAATCCTGAGATATGTCTATGTTTTGTCTGCTTTAATTCAGTGAAATAGGAGCTGATCACTAGGCTGAAGCATCTGGTTCTTGGCCCCCACAACGACATTATTGCAGCTCACAGCCTTTTCTTCAGACACATTTAGTCTGGTCTCCTGGTATAGCACACCATTATAAGTGTAGCAATGTTGTCCAAAAAACAGGCCAAACCCACAAATTCCAGTGAAATCTTGGAACACATCTGGTGCACACCTGGAGTGAAGTTTATAGTTTCTTTAAAAAAAAATAAAATACTTCTTACACACCAAAGTTCAGTGAATTGAGCCAGGTCTCAGTAACTGGAAATGATTGAAAGATTCACTTCAAACTGTGCTACTGCTCCAAATTAAAATGCTAACTTTGAGGGAACTAACATTGATCATTTTCATGTTCCCAAAGTGGAATACAATACAATACAATACAATACAATACAATACAATACAATACAATACAAGAAACCCAGCAAAACCAAAGGTAAAGTAATTTAGTGCATTCTGAAGCTGTAGCACAAAAGTTGTTTTCACCTTAAACAGTGAGCTGTCACAAGAGAAATTCTATACATCTGCTCACTATTAGCTTGGGTAGCTGCTTTATCCCCAAACACTTCGTCATAGGGTCAACAACCCTCGACAACAACAATCAGTCAGCAACCGATCATTAATGTAATACTTTCCTTTTGAAGACAACACAGATGCTCTGAAAGGCTGTGTCTCTTATATTAGTCTCAAATCTCCCACTTTAACAGTGCCTCTAGTGTAAATGTTTCCTTTCCTGTTCTGTTGCTGTTTTCAGAGTCCTCTAGAGGAGAAGGTATCCTTTCAGCTTAGCTTAAAAAAGTCATGCACAAAAATTTCCCTTTTCCTTTGCCCTGCAGCCAGGTGAAGACTCATTTCTGAAAATGAAGTCCTAGAGCTGTAATTCACTGCTACTAAGTCATGCTGTCCAGAACGGCTTTGCTCTGAAGGATGACTAAGCAAACATGAAATATTCCTATTCAAGATAATTTCTGAACTTGATATGATTTCTGCCTTGGTAAAGCTAGTATGGTGACATGAATGATTATTTTATCCTGATTTAGTTATTGCATTTATCTACTTTAATTACAGGCATAAAGTCAACTTTCCCTCAACAGAATACTGGCAAAGTCCTATGTCCACTGTATCATCGTCAATATTTCTCCATAAGCGCCACTGCATTACCATCACTGCAGTTTTGTAGTGGTCTGTTTCTGACCCTTATGTTTAGATAGGTTGCCCTGACAGATCAAACTTTGCATTACTGTTCCTTACCAATTTATATAAGGGTTAAGCAAATACACACGTCTTAGACTTTTTGACACTTTCATAGCTGTTGGTTGAAGTTTTATTAAAGACAGAAATATTGCTCTATAAATTATAAGCATATAACAAACCTCCATGTATCCATCCATATCCCCACATCCACAGCATGCTGCAAGAAACCTTCAGCATGAACAGCTGAAAAAAGAGCAGGATAAACAAGGCTTTTCTATGCAACAAATTTGTGAGGGACCATAGTTTGTTGGTAGTGGCAGTGGCAGAAGGCAATTCCAAATTTCAACCGCTTGCCACCTCTGGAGCTCCAGCACAGGAGGGGAACAGAGTCACCACAAGAAAAGGGAGAATCATGCTGTGATTATTGATGAATTCTTCTTTCTCACCTGACACTGTCTCAAAGAGGTACCTAGAGCTAATTTCCCTCCTCCCTTCCCACCGTCTAGATGACTGACATGACCTTCTAAAGGGCCAAAAAATAATTGACAAACATAAACTCTCCATTGACTCAGAGATGGTCTGAATCTTGCTGCTCCTCTTCACGAGGTGCCTTTTGTCCTGTTTCTGGTGAACCACAATTGCATGACAGTCGTTGAAAGTATACTGACTCCTTTCTGTAAACTTGTGTCCACATGGAACAGCACCAGACTGACAGGTTTTCATGGGATGAAGAAGGATGAAAGTACGTGAGGTTATTAGACAAATCTCAGCTTTATTTTCTCTACAAAGCTGCATGAAAATCATGATATAAAGCTATAATGAGCAGAGGATCTGGGGACAAGACAGTGTCAATCATTCTGTGCATTTTCTGTTGTATACAGTAGTCTGTGGTTAGGTACTGTTATTTGTGATATCTTATTACAAGATAAATTAATTATGCCATTGGGTTTATGAGCAGAATCTAGCTGTATTAGCTTGCTTCTTGTTCTTTGTGGTAACACGTATTGCAGACATATTCTTATTCAGAAATTATTGCAAGAGGATCTTGCAAACTAAGCCCAAGAGTAGGAATAGTAAACTCTTAAATGCTTTTCTAAATGAAATACAATAAGCAGGAACATTTTTTTGGTGTTCTGCTAAAACAAAATAAAAAAAAAGAAATTTAAAAACAAACAAACAAACAAACAAAAAAACTCCTTTCAACTGAAGAGTTGTTAACTCAATATTAAAATAGTTCTTGTTAAATGAAAGGATTCTTTGTTCATTGTGTTCTTCTTCCATATGCCATTGTAAAAATCTGTTTCAGCACAAGTCTGACAGACCTCTTCATACTGTATACTGTCTGTCACTCCAGCTAACCTTAAGAACCACAAAACAATAAGGAAGGTTAGTTGATTTGTCCATAAATTTTGTCTCTTTCAAAAACTGAAATATGCTGTATGAAAAATGTTGGACACTGAAAAGGATTTTCCTTATTTTTCCTATTTTTATTTTTATTTACAACATTTCATAAAGCAGTCCAATACAAACAATGTAATGAGAAAAAGAGACTCATTAACTTGGTCTACTTGGAGCATTATATACAACTGCAGCATTGTTGAACTAGTTATTTTATGCTCTGGTCATGATTTGCAAGCAAACAACATTCCTGTGGAAAGCTTGAAGTAAAATTGCCTTAGGAATTAAAGATAAATATTAGCACACTGTGTTGGTAGAGACTGCACTTCACAGGGCAATTCTCTGCACATTGAACTCTAAAGATAAAAGCTAGTTTCCAACTCTTTGCCATTGTAATTACACTATTTGATATTTTTAGGGAACACACCATGGATAAGTGTCCAAAATGTGATGTATATTAGTCAGCAAATGAATTAGCTATCTGGCTTTTCAATCACAAGAAAAGTCTTGTTCATGCTATCTTTTCAGACATGCTAACCTTGTCTTTGTAGTATCATTTTGGGCTACATTACTGCAAGTATCAGGACAGGTGCACAAAACAATAGTTTGATAGGTTATCTTGATATCTCTTGTCTTCTATTAAAAAGCAAACTGTTCCTTAAGGGATAAATATGGAGACAGAAAAATTGAGAATTTTCCAGCATTAAACTTATGAAAAATTCAGTCTCTACCCTCTCACAAAAAAAAAAAAAAAAAATCTTTTTTCGTCAGCTGCAGTCTGTAGTAGCACATAAACAGAATTCACATATGCACACACCAGAGCCAAACATAAAAGAGATTTAAATCTTTCCCTGGTAGATTAACTCAGTGACAGGGTCTGGTATTTCGTGGAATTAATGCTCACACTCATAGTTTTAATAGCAAAAACATAAAAAGCTACTCTAATTTGTTTGTGAGCCCACCTTTTTCCAAACTGTTCCAACTTTTCAACACAGTATAGCTCATCATTAGTAATTTAGAAGGAAAACAAATTGGTTCAGAAGGGAGAAACTGGAAAGGACAAGTAACAATATAGCGTTCGTTATTTTAATCTTAACAATGTTTTAGGAGGTGGTGGAAGGTTGTTTTTTTTTATTTTGGTAGGAGTTTTTTACTGAGGAGTTCTGGGATTAACTTCGTGGGTGAAGTGCGAGGGTTAAACCCCCAGCCCTGAATGAGGGTTGGCATATGGATGATGTCCACAACCAGGCAAGAAAGACCCTCCTAATTGCTTTTCACCCAGAGTCTGGCCAGCTTTGGGTGAGAACTGATTAGGAGATCACCACCAGCTGCCCCCATCTTTCACATCAACTTGGAGGCAGGACAGGAAGCCACTTGCAGTGCAGTTGGGTGACCTGTTCACACTGTGTATGTGCTCTGTGGGGATTCTGGTTATTGAAAGGGCTCCTTGATTCTTCATAGGACGTGGAGTTCCCAGGATGACAGAACAAGATTCTGAGTCTCTCTCTGGGAAAATTCTACATAATTGGAATTTATTACCTGGGTCCTTCCATCTCCCATGGCCTGGTTCCACGGCCAGCTTGCTCCCTTCTTTACATCCTGGGCTGTGAGTGAGTGCGTTAATTCATTCCTCCCTCCATTGGTCTGGCACCTTGGATCAATACGATTTAAGATCAGAGGGAGGAATCTGGCTGTTGATGTGCCCATTAATAATGTCCTTCTATATTGGTCAAGCGGTCAGCAGAAGAATTGAACATAGAGGTTGAATTTAGATACATAAATAAATTACTCACCAAAACCTAATATATTAAATATTCCAGTGCATTTTTATGTCATGAAATCTGACTCTTATCTACCACAGGACAGACAAACAAAAATATCAACATTCAGATCCAACAAGACAAGACTAACTGCATACTGAAATCAAAGAATGGATGTCCAGACTTTCTTACTTTTTCTTTCACCCTCCCACCTTGACAATCCTTTTTTTAATTATTTTTTTTAATATGCACATGCTATTTACAATACTTGTAAGCTAATGTTGCAATTTTATGTTAATGATTTTTGAAGACAAGGATGAGGTTTCTACCATGAAGCTGTCACTGAAATCCTAATTCCAGAAAGACTTACGTCCTTATGTTGACTTATGTCCAGAAGAACCCTCACGTCTTGAGTATCAAATAACATTCAAGACTTTTTGTTAGACTAACCACAGAGACCTGGAGTGCCAGTCTCAAGTAACATGAAGGAAAAGCTTTTCTGGAACTGTAATAATTATTTCAACAGTTCCCAGAAAACAGTGGGGATATGAAGAAGTAGGGAAACAATTTCATGGAGAAGCCTTTGCATTTTGTGACAGATTGGTAAAATCACATTGGAAATGCATGATAATAGGAGCAACTTGAATTGGAATGCGTCTGTAGTAGCAGGGAAATAAAATGTTGTTTGCAGTTTGTCTTACACCATCACTCTGAGTCAACTTTTTTGTCATGTCCCACATCTCCCATAAGCAAACAAAGTTACATTTTAATTAACAGATATCTGAGATCTATTACACTTCCTTCTAGGTTGGTCAACCACTCTAGAGGACAATCTGCAGAAACTGTTCTCTAGTAGTGGATTTTCTTCACCATTCAACCTCTAGAAACCACAACTACAATATGACCATAAAAACATTAGCTAGAATTTGCTAGAATTTTCTCTACTTCCTGTAGTAAGCTAACAGCATAGAAATGTAAACACTTCCTTACCTCTGTTGCACAGGGGTCATAGAAAATACTCAAGTATTTTCTAGTACAGAAAAAAGTTTGTTTTTCCAGTGCAGGTGAAGGCACACTTACTGGGTGAGTCAAGATGGCTGGATTCACTGTCCAAAGACTCTGTTTTTTTTCTGATGTTTTTCAATCTGAATATTCCCTTGGGTATGCCTATGGCACAGTGACACAGGATCAGATCAGAGATGACACAGCTAAATTCCAGACAGAAAATGTACATACCTAGAAAAACACACTGCCCATGACCAGTGCTAGATCAGGCCTTGGAGACAGGTTTAGCTTCAGTGCGACAGCATTGCCCTTGAAGGTACTTCTCCCAGTTCTGGTGTACCTTGTCAGTTCTGTATCATTTCTGGTGTGTGATCAACTGAGTCAGAACTAGGCCACCAGTTACACTGAAGAATGCACTGATAAATAACATGTAATCCTTTTACATCAAATTCAAGGCTGTTGTTTTGAAGGTAAAACTCTCTTTAGATGCTGAGATGATGTCAGGGATCAAAAATGATCTATTCCAATACTTTGTTGTTTTTTTGTCACTTCATTACTATTGTCTATCCTGCATTACAAGGCTTATAAAAAAAAATCCTCTATTCGGATAACCTCATTTTTATCCTATACTAGACTAATCAAAGTGCATTCATGCTAATGTTAACTTCACCAAATTACAAGATATCTAATTTTCCTTCTAATCCTACTATTACAAAAGCCAGCCTTTCTGTATTTGCAAATAGCTTTATGAGGTACTGACACTTTATATATGCAGCAGAAGGACAACCAGACCATGACTTCTAGGCTGTCTTTCCTGTTAAGAGGGTGAATGAGCAGTTCTGTCTTTGCTCAGCCAATACAGCAATTTCACTTCTCTACTAACAGTTATACTTCTCTGTTTCCAGTTCCTTTCAATGACAGCCCAAGTGCAAATGAGATAAGAGAGCAACAACAAACTTGTAATGAGAACATCAGCTCATCCCAAGTAGAAATGATTCACCCTCCACACCAGCTTAATACAAATTTATCCTTCATTTTAAGGAAAAAAAAAAAAAAAAAAAAGGCAAGAAGAAAGTGGGTGGAATCACGGCATAAAGTGAATGTTTTCTGAAGAAGCTAATCTAATAGTTTAACACATATGCATGTCCTTTTCATGCATTTACCTTTGCAAGGTGTCTGCTGAAGGAGAAAGAGTAAACTGAACTTTGTAAAGTACAAGTGATTATTTTCACATGTACAATTTAAGAAACTTTAAACAAGCCCCTTGTCACAGACTAAATATTGAATAATGATTCTTTTTTTTTTTTGCTTTTCAAGATGTGCTAAATTATGTTCCCTAAAAACCAAACCATTCAGACTCACTGACTGATTTTGAAAACCCCTTTCATCACTACACCAGAGAACCGATACACCAAGGAGTAAAAGTGAAGTAATATAAAGTTTTAAAAACAAATGAGCTACGCTGTCCCCGTGTGTCATAAGATAAGCTGGTGGGGAAAACAACCAGTGTGGCTGAACAGGGAGCTTTTGCTAGCACTTAAGAGGAAAGGAAGAGTCTACAACCGTTGCAGGAAGGCTACTCGAGAAGAGCATAGGGATTGATTTAGGTTATGCAGAAAAAATGTGGGGGCAAAAACTCAGCTGGAACTCAGCCTGGACACTGCTGCAAAGGATAACAAGTGTTTTTACAAGTATATTAACAATAAAGAAAGGACCAGGGAATAAAGGATCCAATAAAGGACCATCAACAACAGGATCCAGGGGACTACAGGCCTCTCAACCTGACCTTAGTACCAGGGAATATTATGGAACAGTTCATCCTGGTGGAAATCATGTGGCAAGTGCAGTTC
>NW_008594556.1:0-26957 GCF_000691845.1 Merops nubicus | reverse complement strand
AATCCCCCCCACAATCCCAGCCACACTGCCCCCCCCCAAACCAGCACATACTTGGTGTTCATCATGAAAATTTGAAACTATGAGTATTGTTCATCCCAGCTGATTAGAACCACTCTTTTCATAAAAATGCGATGAGATAACACAAAAAGTCTTAGTGTTTGATGTAAAGGTAACCCTGAATATGAGCAGCAGTAATGAGACAGTTTTAAAAGCAGTTAAGAACATAATTTTAAAAAGCAACATCCAAAATGATCAGCTTCACCTACCTTAAAATAGTATCAGCTGTTATAACTTTTAGAGCAAGAAAACCAGTAATACAGCAATATTAGCTCTTAAAAAAGGTCTCTCAAAAGTTTCTTTTCCCATGGGAAAGAGCTCTTTTCATATTTCTCAAAGGAGGTGCAGCTAGGATGGTGATGGGAAATAGATCTTGCCATGGCAAAGCAATTCAACTCACCCTCTAGTGATAAATGCTAGTGTGTGCTAGCACTGATCCTGATTTAACCTTTTGATTTTTTTTTCTTCTACAAGTCCTTATTAAAACACCTGTCCTTCATAGATAAGATCATTGAAGGTTATAGTCAGAGATGTTTGGTTATGTACTCTGAAGTGGATAAAGTAAGTGTTTTAAAGCAGATTTTATGGGAAATTTTAGGATCTCTGCAAACTGCTCTTTGGACTTTTCAGTGATCTTGATCCTAAGATTTTGGAGCTCTGTGGTTGTGAGGAAATGTTTCTTACCTTCAAGACGTATTCTTGTCTGTATTTCTACCCTGAGAAATTTTTTTCATCATTGAAAGTCCAGCCTTGACTTTAGAGACTAGATGCATGTCTAGATAGGGTTGCATATACCCGTAGTTTACGGAACGTATGAATTAGCCTCAAGATATTAATACATAGTGCCTATGAGTCTCTACTGTTCCCAGTACCTGAGCTAGTATCTTTCCAGCTGGCTCAGAGTAAGGGTGGGTATAGCTAATGCAGCTTGCATTGAATGGCAGACACACCTTTGTCTAATATTTCATAACCTTCTTTTTATTCTTTTTTCCTGCCTTTCCCCTCCAAGTTGCCTGACACTGATAAAAGCGGATAGCATGCATATTTAAAAAGGCTAAAAGGAATCCTGAAAATTTTTCATTGATATTACTTAGCTTAATGGTCCCAGCTGGCATCCTGCATGCCTGACAGGGCATCATCACTGATCTTGGAATGAGCAGCAAGCCACTTCCTCATTCCAGTGTCTGAGCCATAAAAAGGCATGATCTCCACTGGTTAGATACAGTCAAAGTGTGTGACAAAGTAAATGGTATTTTCTGAACGTTATTTGGGCCATCTGAGGTTACCCATATCTTGCACCTCTTTGGTCTTGATGATTGCTATGAATTTCTATATATTTCTTCAGTTTAATTTATATGAAAAGTGACCTAAAATTTACTTCAGTTGAAATGCCTGTCTTTGTCACTTTGAGATGTATGAAGTATGTGCAGTGTTATATGCTTTGAAATGTACTTTACAAAAAGCTAAGGGAACTAAACTTTCAGCAAAGGATGTGGAAAAAAAAAAACAACGAATAGGTATTGATGAAAAAGCTGATAAAGGTATAGGAACTAATACAGTATCTTCTGTGCCTTGCACTCAATAACTCCATATCTAAGATCTGATTTTTCTTTGTCAAGTCTAGCATCTGAATGGGAGAGGTTTTCTCTACTATGCATGCTAAGAGAAGAAGTATGTTGTTATGGAAGGATAGGAGACTTAGCCTGAAAAGGGAAATTGGGATTGCAAATGAGAAATGTACTATCTGGCTAAAATTTCTAACTGTATGTAAAAATACTGTGACTGCAATTTGACTCCTACCCACCTATCACTTAAAACAACTCCACTATGAAGCCCTGCCTGCCAGCCTCTCTCACAAGCTCTATTCAACTGTTGCTGAACAAGTTAGGAATGGTCCAGTTCAGGATTTCTGTTGTTACAAAGAGCAGGATAAAGAGTTAAAACAAAGACAGAGAAGACTCTGGTGGCTGCCTTCTTTTGTTTATTGTTGCAGTTGTGGTAGGGGCCACAGTTGCTCAGATGAAGAATTGGGAAAAAAAGCTTTTGTTCACCCATCAGTTCCTCACAACAGGACAAATTGGAAAAGTATGAAGATAAATAGCAAAAAGCAGAAAGGCTGGAGAGGGACTTCTCACAAGACTGTGCAGCGAAAGGACAAGGGGGAATGGTTTTAAGCTGAAGGAGAGTAGATTTAGATTGCATCTTCAGAAGAAATTCTTCAGTACGAGGGTGGCTGGACTGGAATAGATTGCCCAGAGAGGCTGTGGATGCCTCCTCCCTGCAGGTGTTCAAGGCCAAGTTGGATGAAATCTTGAGCAACCTGGCTGTAGCTGACAGGTGTCCCTGTCCATGGCAGGGAGGTTGGATTAGATGATATCTAGGGCCCCTTCTAACCTAAGCCATTCTATGATTCCATGATAATGGTTAACTGCATAGAAGAGAGTATAGAACACAGTACTTTATGGCTGCATCAGCTGGAACACACTACAGTAGTATTCAGAAATGCTCAGCTTCAAACAAACCAGTCCAGGTCAACTTGTCATTGTCATTTACAGGCTATCAGTGTGATCCAATAAAAAAGTGTGGAAAGAGCAAGCAGATAAGTAGAAGACTCCATCCTAATAGGATGCTAAGCAGGCGGGGACACTAAATTGAGGACCGTCAGAAAATATGACCAATACAGCTATGTCCAAATGAATATTGGTACACATCCTCTTAAATGTAATGAACTTGCTATTCTTGTAAACAGAAACTAAAAACCCTGTAAATAGGAGTTTGAAAAATTGTTCTCCTTATTTACTTTATCATAAGCAAGTTCTCATGAACACAGTTTAAAGCTGGGAATTATTTCTCAGAGGGATGTAGGATCTCCATCCCTGAAGACTGTCAAAGCTTGAATGAACATGGCCCTGAACAATCAGCTCTGACTGGGCCTCTTGTGAGCAAGAGTAGAACTAGATAACCTCTGGAGGAAACTTCAAACTTACGTGGTTCTGTATAGAATCATAGGATCACTATGTAAAGGACATCTAGGATCATTAAGTCCAACCTTCATCCCAACATTTCCCTAACCACCTGGCCATAGCCTCAAGTGCTACGTGTACTCATTTTCTGTACACCTCCAGGGATGATGACTCCATCACCTCCATTCACAGCCCATTCCAGTGTATAGCCACTCTCTCAGTGAAGAAATTCTTGCTAACAGCAAATCAAAACCTCCCCTGGCACAACCTAAGGCCATTTCTTCTCATCCTGTCATCAGTAATTTGGGAGAAGAGATCAACACCAGCCTCACTACAACCTCCTTTTAGGTAGTTGTAGAGAGCAATAAGGTCTCCTCCCATTCTCCTCTTCTCCAGTCTAAACAACCCCAGTTCCCTCAGACGGTCTTCACAAGGCATGTTTTCCAGCCCTCTCACCAGCCTTGTTGCCCTTCTCTGGACCCACTCCAGCACCTTGGTGTCCTTCTCATCCTGAGAACCCTAGGGCCTGATAGGACTCCATGCACAGGTTTTAAGTGAAGCTGTAAGCCAGAGGGGCCATGACAGTGCATAGTCACTGAAAGGTTTTGTTACCCCTAACACTGAATTATGCAACTGACAAGGAAAGCTTGGCCCCTAAAAATAGGATTTGTAGAATTCATAAAGTTGAAGAAACCCCATGTGTCTGAAGAGGGAGGTGCTAACTATTGTTTTATTTTAAGGCTACTATTACTGATTAGCTAGCAAATTTTAGCCAGTTAATTAAAATGATATAACTAGTCTCAGAAAGATATAACTCAGACAATAATAAAGGATACTATGCTAACTTGACAGCAGTTAGAAGAGGGGATACATTTAATCCCATACAATTTCTGTTATCCGCTTGTTAAATTAAAAGAACTCATTATCGTCCCCTCTGATATGATTTCCCTGACCCTCTTACCTCTCTCTTTCTCCCCCAGTCCTTCTTCTCCACCCATCCCCTGACACAGAATGTATTCACAGGGCTAACTTCCAATGTATTAAAATGTGGTCTTTTTTCCCCCCCCATTGGCCCCCAATCTCCACAACAGTGATCCCTCTGTGTTATCCCATGCATTTCTCTTCCAAAATGATCCACTCTTCTGCTTCATGAAAATTCTATGATACTCCACAAAGAATAAAGAAACGTCTAACTGTGAAGATTGCTTGGTGTGCTGCAAATAAGGGAATGACATATTAAGATTGACACTGCTAACACACAGACAGCAGTACAACATTATTTTAGGCATTAAATTACATTTCAATGTACTTGTGCCCCTCCCTGACTGAATGCATTTTGAGTGTGCAAGATTAAAGACATAGACAGACAGAAACAGGCAGTAGGCTCCACTCTGACCTCTTTGTAGGTAGAGCAAAATTAATGTGTAGTCTTCATGTAAAATCCCTTCATGTAAAGTCTCTCAAGTCAAGTGGAGTTCACAAAATTGAATTACCTCTTAAATTACCCTTTTGCCTATCTTAATGCTTTCTTCTCCCTTCAAAAAACTGTTCTCTAAAGCCATACCACTTACCTGATCAGGTTTCCTATCATCACATCTGTCTGCAAAGAGAAATGCATTAGACATGTATCCCTTCATCTATTTATAAAATTAGCTCAATGAGTTCTTCAAGTATATTCTAAATGACAAGCTTTTCACCGTGGCCAAGTGACAGCATGTTCACTGGCCAATCAGAAAGTGTTTTGCTCTTGAGTACAATTGGTTAGTATGATGTAATTTTGTTTTCTTTAATAACATGGAATCATCTTCCCCTTCCCCTTGAGAATCTTAATTTAGAGAAACAGACCAGCTGTCACTTAGTGGAGCTCCCTTTTTTTTCCCCTTCCAGCCAGATTGCAATATAATTTTGTTCCTCTTTATTGGAAAATAAGGTTGTTCTCTAGAGTATAGATAAAAGAATATATCTGGAGCTGTTACATTTAGCAAGCTGGTGCTTAATGGTAGGTTTAGCCAAGCAGAGGTACTCTGAAGCACCATACAGATTTTTTTCTATATCTTTTTCTATATCTTTTTTTCCAGTTAAAATACATATTTTTTGTCGTATTACTTCCCTACAAAATATATTCTTCATGAGTACAATAGATTATCAGTAATATCTCCAAGTTTTAGGTGTTTCCCCAGCCACTGTCTTTGTAGTTCATCATTCACAGAAGTTTCACTGTTCAGGATACATGACTGAAAATCACGACATGTAAGGAGTTTTGAGTAGCTGAAAGTCATCGTATAAATAAAAAAAGGAGAATGGTTGTCCACGTCCACTTTTAGTTTTCCATTGCAGTGGATTCACTGGCTTCAATGTATACTAGGGCATAATACTATAAAACTGACAGCTCGGTTGCTAATTTCTTGGCACATATATGAATTTTCTTTTTTATTCATGTATGTATGAGGAGTGAGATTACTGGGAGGAGTCTGAGTTCATAAAACTGTTGAGATGCTTTTCTAGGGAAAAATCTCAGCTGGCCTCAGTCATTCACCAAACACGATGTACAACCACCATCTAGCTCACAGTGTTATCTTTCCCATGACTCAACTTTCCAAGGCTATGACTTTCAGCATATAAGAAAGTTCCCTAAAACTGCAAGAACTTGAGAGTTTGCAGTGGTGGGAAAGATTCACTATAGCTCCATAAACAGCAATTCAACAGGATGAAAACACAAGTCTGACACTGTAAGTATGGAAAGGAAAAGGAAAATAAATTAGAGGATTTAATGACATTTAAAATATAAGGAAGGGAAACTAAAAAGACAAGGTTTGTAAAAAATGGTGGTATTCAGGTCGTATTGTTCACTGAGCTGTAAGCCAATAGGGAGGAAGATAGCAGGTAAGTGTTTAACACTGTCTTGCTCCCTCAGCACTCCCACATGTTCAGACTCCAGGTCACTCACTGTCTCAGTTGTACAGGATTTCGCTTTCCTATATTTGTGCTTTCTTGTTTGATGCCTTAAGCCCTAAAACAGAAAGCATCAAATGTTTTGTATTTCTTCTAAAAGTGTGTAACAAGTGTTACCTTCCTGCTTGTATGCACAGTGTATCTCTTCTGAATGTAATTTGAAAGCTGGAAGTGTGTGCAGTCTTAACTCTCTTTCCTATAATTTAGTAAAGGGATACAGCATCCAGTGTTCTTTGTTCTGACTGATGATGGATGAAGGGTCACATTCCCTTGCCAGGGGGTAAACATCACACTAAAATATCTCTTACAGTCAAGACTCGCTTGATTCTTTCAAGATTTTTTTTTAAGGACCAGAACTTAAGTGCTTGAATTTGTTTTTACCCTTCTTTAGGGAAAATTGAACTAGTCTATATAACTCAGCAGTGGTGTGTATTACACCCACATTTAGAATGAAATAAATTGATTTAGATTGATTAACGAGACCTCTGAATCTATATAGAGAAAGATAAAAAATTGCCAGCAACATTACATTGTGGATAAAATGCCAGAATTCTCTGACAGACCCCCCTAGACTCCAACTAAATTATTTGTAGTACCTCAGACATTTACATATTCTCCTGGCATTGATGAAACTGACGTGAGAATACTCATGCTGATATACATGTAAAGCCTAAGGCTATAAAGCTGCGAAAAAAATAGCTCTTCTTCTACTGAAGAAGAAAAAAAATCCCTATTTTACATTACTTACATTACCTAGAATTTTATTACTATAAAATTTGTATACTGGCATGTAAAACACAACAAGAAAAGGCGTAAGAAGTATGCAAAATGTACTTTAGGTCTTGAGTCATCTTGATGTCATAAGTAATGGACTGTGGTGGATCACAGAGGTGGTGGAGGACAGAACTGACTTTATTCTGGATATTAGAAGAACTATCCCACAAGCCAGGGACACGATCCAAAGGGTCTTTGGTGCTTGGATTCCTATATCTGCTACCTTGGTGGAAGAGGATTATAGTGGAACTAAAGTGCATATAGTCTTAAAATAGTAAGAGTGGTAGCAAAGCTGAAAGTAGAAAATAGAGACTGTTCTTTTTTTGTTAGTGAAAATAAGAGCTGTGGCTTGGGTCTTAGGTCAGGAAAGCCAAAGTGTTACATAAAGTGGACAGTTTGGTTGGAGTTTTTTTTTTCTTGGTTTGTTTTGGTTTGTCTTTTCTGGGAGCAGGTGTTTCACCCAGATCTGATAGTTTGCTTCAGATAGCTCAGTGGCTCAAATAGAGTACTCTGGACAGAGTATTTTTTATTGCATTTGCCAGTGGTGGTAAAATAGAAGGTTAGTAGGCATCTCAAAGGATACTGTTAAAGTAGAAATGGTTTTGAAGAAATTAAACTGCAAGGTAAAGATATGTAGGAAAATAATAACAAGAATGAAAAGTAGAGAACAGAAATTGTACACAATAAAAACCCAAACAAGCACATTGTCTGAAAATGCATTGCAAAGCCAGCACACTGTCCTGAAGTATAGGACAGTGAAAAGAAGAAATGTAAAAAGTAATGGAGCTAAGAATGCAATATAACTTTGCTTCCATAATTTAGTAACATGGCCTCCCATTCAGATCAAAAATCGTAAATTTAGGAAGCAGGCTTCCTTACAAACAGAAGTTTGGTTACATATCCATGAGTACTTCAGTTTCTTAATTTGCCAAATCGCAAAGTACTATTTATATTTCAGAACAGTATTCTGTAGATAAGCAAAGCTTGCTGTTCAATGGTATTTGGAATATTTACTTGAAATTTTAGATGAGAACTGTTGCTTTAGTAAGAAGTGTTTTCTGTTTATTTTTACACAGGTATAAAGAATTTATAAGTGAGTTAGATGACAAAACACATAGAAGATACTCAGCTGTGTAAATCGACAGATCTTTGGATACATCAGTGGAAACTAAAATTAAGCATCTCTTAAAAAAGAACATTAACTTTTTGCAGAATCAAGACCATAAAGTGAAATTAGCCTTAACGTACTTTCTCATTTTATTGCTTCTTATTCATGGAAGCCCAACTGTTGGCCCAAAAGGCAAGGGCAAAGTTAGCATGTGCTAGTTATGCAAATCTAGCATTTACACCAGTTATTGGTGGGACTTTCATAGTTATGAACAGATCTACACTTCTAAGGCTATGGTTTCTCTGCTGGGCTGAGTGACTAATTACACAAAAAGATCCTATGTGGCTGATTATAGCCCACTGTAGTGTTTACTTGTTTTGGTGCAAATCTCTAAATAGAGTAGCTTGTAGTTTAAGAATTTTTTTTGTTGTTGTTGTTGTCATTAAAAACACAATGAATACGGAGAGTTGTGGAAAAACACTTAAACAGCCTTTGCTGACACTATGAAATACATGTTTTCCATAATTTTCATATCTATAAATATAATATTATTTACAAATAGTAATGTCGATAATAATGGAAGTTAATTATGGTGTTACAGGTAGTGTTCATTTGAAGAGCTGTCTATGAGACAGCTAAGTGGTATAGTACTGCTTTCTCCTAGACCATCAGACACCACATAGTGCAGTATTGGCTATTGCCTTACCATCCTCCTTCCATTTACGTGTAATTTATTAACACTTGTTAAACAGCAGTATGACAAAATACTTTGCTAGTGCTGGCCGGTAGAAACTCCAGTTTCTACAAAGCACTTCCGTCACACCAGTATGATTAGGAAATTAAGGCTGTACAGATGAATAAAAGATAACACAGCACAGCCTCAAAAAAACAGCAAACTAGCTAAGTGAGTGTGGAACTCATCTTTTCAGAAATGTTGTCTAGTGAAGCACTTGTCAGGAGAAATTTTACCACAATATTCCTCTGTTTTTGCCATCTCTGGATATTGCCTGTTTATTAAATAGTCATTCAACTGGTATTCTATGGACTCTAATGTCTCTGTTTCATATCACTCCAGTTATGAAGTCAGGTCCCAGCTATCACAGTCCAATGGATTATTTTTTTCCCCTTTCAAGTACTCAGGTTTGCTTGAACCACCTTTGTTTGTTCCTCCTGTGGACAGAAACTAACCTATTCCTTATCCTTTCAGAATGCAGAAAAATGCTTGAAAAGGAAATGGTTCATGAATTGTTTTGTGCTCTTTACCACTTTGCAAGGTCACAGCTAGCACATAGGGACAGCAAATGTTTATAGGTCACTTATGCTGAGGACACCTTTCCTTAACAGTGCATGAGCCCCAGTGTGAGTCTATGTAAGTGCACAATCTGTCCTTTATTTCATGCAGATCTTGTAATGTTCACTTGGATTTGTCCCATTTTGATACCCATCTGAATATTCTTCTGAATCAGTCAGTAGCATAATCCATCAATGTTTCTGCAATATTAACCACTTTTTCTGCTGCTTTCTCTTGCAGTGTATCCATACTGCAGTAGTGTTTTAAGTACAGAAAGAAAAAATAGACATGTTTCAGGGTTTTTTTTCAGCTAATTTATCTTTGGCCACCGTAGAAGATAATTGCATCATGGGTATTCTCATTCTTCCTACATATGAATAACAACAGTTACTGGAACAGATCCTGTGTGTGTTGCAGGAGCTAGATAGTCTGGAATATGTTATATTTCACTTGGGCCAGAGAAGCAAACCAATTTCACATTCCTAGTAGTCCTAGTATCTACTGTCATGGGCCAGGAAATGCAGATGCATGAGTTATCATTGTTGAAATCAAGATACTTATATGTTTTCCACATAACCGAAGTAATAAATGGTTTTAAGATATTTGTATTAATGAACTGTATCTGGTGAGTGGGTCACACCACACCAAATGTTTCAAAAATAGGTATGCTATTGGTGTGAAGAAAACTATAACTTGCAGGGAAGTCCATATGCCTCTTGGGAATGTCAAGTATTGTTTAGAAAACAGATGTATCAGTTGCTTGTAATCCTTTCTGAAAATATGTCACTTTACATAAGAATCGTATATACCATTAAACTCTTTTTTAATCTGATTGGAATAATTACAACTACTTTAGAAACTTACCCAATACATTAATAAAGGTAGGTAGATGATATTAATGCTTCTTAAATACTCGGGAAAGTTTTGGTGTTTTTTTTTTTAATACAGAAAAAAAGTGTCCCACATTCCAAAGCAGACAAGTATTTCCTGTTAGCTTGCTTCTTGGTGCCACAAGTGACAATGAAAAATTCACCAAGAAACCTCATTATTTCCTGTCATCTTTAGATACTGTTGGAAACAAGTTTCATCTCATCCAGTACTCATTACCTATTAGTTTTTCTGATCGATGTGTGAATTTGTGTTCTTCTCCTAAAAGCATCAACTGCATGGCAAAAGGGGAACCATCTAATCTTTGAGAACTGATGTGTCGTGTTGTTAGGTTGTGAGGTACAAGATCACATCAATAACACTTGTTAATAGAGTAGGAACTATTCTAATAAAGTGACTTTACCAGTATAACAGACTAGATTTCTGTTTCGTAACTCCAGCCCTTTGTTCTATTTTTAACTAAACAATGAAAGGAAAAGATGCTGCATTTTCAAGTCTTGTGAACAGTGTAGAAGCACACTTGTTTTGTGCTCTCAGGAGGTTGATCTGTTGCTCCTGACGCCATGTCTCAACCACCAGCCTGTCTGCATGTGTGCTACTG
This sequence comes from Merops nubicus, assembly GCF_000691845.1. Lineage (NCBI taxonomy): Eukaryota > Metazoa > Chordata > Aves > Coraciiformes > Meropidae > Merops > Merops nubicus. The sequence goes on along the minus strand of NW_008594556.1, from coordinate 16,323 downwards.
TCACTGGCATACAACTGACACTCTTGCTGCGAGGCCCACCTGCCATTAAGATGGCATGCAACATTTGGAAGGTCAGAAGGATTCAGCTCTGAAAATCTGAGACTTGTTCTTGAAGACTTGTTCTTTGTAAGTATTTTTAATGCATTTTAATTTGTCAGAATATGCTTCCTATTGTTCAAGGCACTGATGCCCATTTTAGTTTCCAGTTCATTGTGTCAAAAGCCAATTCAGCTAATGTGTATTAACTGCGTTTTTTATGTGAGCAATAAACTGAAATTTTCTCTCAGCTTCACTTTTGTATCAGTCAAAATTAAATGTTACAAAGATGGCACTTTTCTGCAGCTTTTCTTGGTCAAAGTAAACTTGTTTAAAGCTTATTTTTCCTCCTTCCTTCACATATAATTTGAACCAATATTTTCAAATGATAAACAAACAATCTACACAGAGATGGAATTCATGCTTTGAGATATCTGTTGGTATCCTACAAGTACAAGATCAAAAGTAGGTTACATTCTAAAAGTAGAAAGGTTTAAATAAGATAAAGATTTTGGGAAGCAAACTCATGAGAAAAGTAATTTTAAAAGGAAAATTGCACAGGCTAATAACATGCACAGTAGGGTGTATGTTTAGACCTGTGAAACTGGCATGTTTGTGAACATGTTTTGAGCTGAAAAAAAAAAAAAAAAACAAACATTTTGGTAAAGCTTTAACAGCTTCAAAAATTCTACTTTGCTTCAGAACTCCAGCCTTAGTAATGCTGCAAGAATCCAAAGATCAAATGAAGCAATATCATGTGAATTGGACACTCAGCTGGCATAAATCAGGAATGATCTGTTTAAGATAATGAGACTAGTGAGCTACAATTGCTGTGGATGTGGCCTCATATATTTAATGCCATAGGAGAAATTATTTTGTGCTACTTCCTAAACTGTTTCCAGTGTATTTATTGATGGCATGTTTGCCTGCAGGGCCAGAGCTTTCCTGCTGAGAAGTCTGGTTTCTGGGCAGTAAAAGTGGGCTAAAGGCTGGGACAAGGCAGACTGTTCTGCACTCCCCATCACAAGCTGGATTCAACATGCTTTCAGGTTGACATAGGAAGCCGCAGCATATTGCTGGTTTTGTCCTCACTCTGTTCCCTGTCTGTGCCTAAGGAGTGCCTGGGAAACGGTGTAGGGGAATGGCATTACCCGCTTGACAGTAACTCACAAAGGCCATCATCATCTCCTCAGACCGTTGAAGGAAAAAAATTGATGTCTTTATCGATCAAGTTGCTATCTTCTCTTAACCTTCCTCCTTCATACGCACCTGCACACGCACGCAATACATAGCAGAAGGTGAGTTGTGACGTTTTTCTGAAAATAATGTAAATGAGAGTGGACTTACTTTTAAGGTGACATTGGAAAAATCTAAGGGTAAGAAAACTAATGGACAGTTTCAGAGCTCTGTGTATTTGCTGATCACCCCATCCCAGGGATGATGAAGGTAAATAAAAACAGGCTCTCAGGGTTTTCAAGAGCTGCTTAATCTGTCCTTCTTTTCTGAAGCAAGATTGATATTGCAAGCTAGATGGATGAGACATTTTATCTTTAAGTTTTTGATTAAGAAATCCGAAAGTGAATACCACTCTCTTTTAGGTAATATGAGAAAGTAGTTTGCAGCTCTTACACATAGATTTTTTTTTTTTTTATAATGGCCATCCTGTTTTTCATTGTGAAATTGCCACTAGTCCCTCCAAAGAACATAGAGATCAAGCCTATTCCTTTCTCCTTTGTGTCAGTCTGCTTCTTTACTACTATCAGTACTGTCTTCTTGAGGATAAGCAAATATTAATTCTCAGTTTTTCATCACGAGACAACAAACCCTGACTATTCTTTCTGTGTCTATTGGAATGGTGTATTTCTTTAAATGCATTCTTTCACACAGGGCACAGAATTATATGTAAGAGATTACTCTGTAAATTCTGCAAGCTTATGTGTAGACCTGTCCTGGGTTCAGCCAGGATAGGGTTAATGTCCACAATCAGCTGCAGCTGAGGAGGCTGGAGCAGGCCAAGGCCACAGCCCGGATAAGCAACAGAACCAGCCAATGGGGTATTGGATGCTGTACTGAGGTCGTGGCCTCTATACAAGGGGGGAGGCTGCTGCTTTGGTATCTGTTTTCAGTGAGTAGTTCCTTAGTTTGTGGCTAGAGCAGGCAGAGCTCCTCCTGGGGTAAGGGCCTTATTACCACTTGCTTTATATATTATTTCATTAGTATTATCATTATTGTTGTCTCTTCTGTCTTTGCACTGTTCCATTAAACTGTCCTTATCTCAATCCACAGGCTTTTTGTTTTCTTCCCAATTCCCCTCCCCTATTAATATGGGGAGAAGTGGCCAGTGGCTTCTGGGGTTTAGCTCCCATCTAAGGCTGAACAACAACAAGACCTTACTTTTATAGGGAAAAAAAAAAAATTCTTATCACAAAGAAATTACTTCATTGAGGTATTGTGCTTGCAATTTGCTACACCCCTCAATTCCGTTTATTTAAAACAGCTCGTACAAATGTGTCTTAGTCATTTTAATTATTTTTGATATAATATTTTTCCAGTTTGATAGGACAATTTTGAGTTCTGAACACGTGTTACAGTATTTAGTCCCTTCCATCTTACTGTTACTCCAGACTTAGTAAGAGTAACAAGGAGGTTTTGATACAGGAAGAATTTGAAGGTTTGAACCTGGAGGGAAAACTATTCTGGATTTTTTACTAACCTTCAGAGGAAAACTTGAGACTGTGAGAGTTCAAGTCAAACTAAGTAAAGGTTCACAACCTTTTGGACAGAAAGGAGAAGGAACAGAAAACTAGGAACAGTGGGCTTCAAGAATGCAAGTATGAGGTCAGAAGATCAGTAAGTAATTTTACAAGTAGAAAAATTTCTTCAGGAAAAATGGAGATAAGGAAAAGGTTTCTTTCTTGTGAAGAAACACTGCTAAGGGCAAGTTAAGTTATCTCAGAGCACAGAAATGTGAAAAAGCATATCGAGAAACAGCTTGACTAAATTTGACGAAATACAGAAAAATTTGAAAAGGAGAGTCTGGGTCAGATTCTGAAGGATAAACACAAAAGGAAAATTAGAAGAAAACACAATAAAGATGTTTTCCAGTACTTTATTTTTAGCTAGATTATCCAGCAATGCTTCTTTTAAACAGTGTAGTTTAAAATCTGTCATTCAGGCACATACTCTTGATGTGGTCTGGACTGGGTATCTATCAAGATAGATACCTCAAGTCCTTTCCTCACCATTTCTTCCAACAGGTCAATTTCTTCCGGCTAAATAAACCTTCAGAATTTTGCTGTGGTCACAGGAGTTGCACAAAGCTATGGTCTTCTGTGTTTTAGATTAATAAAGGTGAAAAAAACCCTAGTCTTAGATGGCGATGCAGGGCTTGTTTGAGGAAGAAAAATGTTTAGTTTCTTGGATCTCACACAAATGAATCTATGTTATGAGAGATTAATAGTTTCTATGATATGCCAAAATTTTTTATGCAGTTATCAACATTCCATATGTTGGTTATATATGGATATGCAGAGACATACAGCTCTATTTTCACAGTCCATTTTCTCAAGTGTATTTTAATCTGTTTATTTGATTTGTGTGTGTAAAATTAGACATGCAAGTTCAGGTATATTTGTGGCAGAGATTCTGGAAAAATGCTTTAAAATAGAAATGGAAAATGAACTTTCTTTCTTGTAAGGTGATAGAAGGAAAATTAACTGTTCTGCAATTGAAATCTTAGAACTGTGGCATTTTTTTCTTGAGCTCTTATGATATTTTAAATAACTTAAATTTCACCAATGTCTCCTTTTTTTTTTTTTTTTATTTTTAAACACGGGTTTTGCATATGTGTTGACCGTAAGTATCAGGATAACAACCTAGGAATAAGCAGCTTACTGCATGAACTTAACACCTCTGAAAAAGCTCTGTCTGTATGGAATTGCACTATAGATGAGAACTTGGTAGCAGCAAAAGCTTATAAGAAGAGTGGGTAATATACAGTTTCCTTAGATAGGTCACCACTTATTTTCCTTGTTAGTTATTAATCAGAGCTGAACCCAAACACCTACCTTATCTTAGTTAAGCTCAAAGCTTGATTTGAAATAAGATGTGTTTTTTCTTGCTGCAGTTATTTTTTTTTTTTTATTCTCTTGTTTACCAAAAGAGAGGAAAAGTATCAGATGCTACTAGTACTGTCAAAATGTTCTAAAAGCTTCCAGGGAAGCAGAGAACAGTTTACAAATGTAACATTTCTCATACTGCTGAAATAATAGAAAAGCAGGTTGTGAAGCTTTTACTTTGTGAAAATGTGTGGCAGTCCACAAATAATAATTCCCATTACTAAGATATATAATGTTTCTCAGCATGTGTCCTAATCTGCAACTATTATGTCAATAAACATAGCTAATCTGTTTAATGTGCTTAGGGCAAGACAAGTAGTGAATACTAATACAGAGATAGCAAGAACAGAAGCTCTTTTTCTATTTTTTTTTTTTTTTTTTGTGGTAGGAAAAGCCTGGGCATCCATCTGTGGCCTATTCTCTCAAGGCGTACTGACTGAAAAATTCTCTGAAAAGACATTTTTCACATTAAGAAAAAAAAAATTACTTCAGATATTTTTGAAAATTCTTTTTTTCAAGAAAAGAACCTGATGTCTTCCTTATGTAACTCTAGGATGTTAATGTGCCTTTTCACACTAAGACATTTTTTACTTAAACATGGCAAATTTTAATAAAAAATGATTAGACTTAACCTTTCCGGAGGAAATTTAGAAAAGCTTTAATCTGCAATAGTTTTTACCTTGCACTGAAGTATTTCATGCCTTTCTTTCTTTGTATGGTCATAAAAATTTGCCTCTAACCTTTAACCTTCTCTTCTGTTTGTCTTTTTTTTTTTTTTTTTTTTTTCCAGTCTGGGATATCCGTATCTTCCTCTCAAAAACAAGCTTAATTTTTACCATGTCTTCAGAACCACTGTATCATTGCAATTTTGAAATGACCTTTTATGAGCTGCCTGAAGAAACTGACCTCAGATGAGTTGGGCTGCTGGTATCGGGGAAAAAAAACAGTGCTATTTTTGTTATTTTTAAATTAAATCTCCAACTTTTTTGTCTCATTGCCTTGACTACTTCACACTCTTCTCAGGGGATATAGTGTGCATAAACATCATCATCATATTTGGACAAACACTGCTGTGATTTCTCTTTTGTAAAGGAAGAAGGTCTGCCATGCATTGAATTTCTGGACTGTTTGAACAGATGTAGTCTTAATTTTTACATCAGGGATAGGAAAAAAATGTAGTTTCAAGCACATCCAAGACAGAAATATTTCTTTAATAAACAGATGTAATCTAGTGAAAGGCTGTAGAACGAATCTTCATCTATCTTTTTCAAACACATTTCATTAGATTTTGTAGTCTCATAAAGCTATATTAAAACAGAAAAGAGAAATGGAAAAGACTAATCAGGTCACCTATCCTGTCCCTCAGGGGGTCAGGAAAGGATTGTTTCCTACAGTGTACAATAATCATTTTATCTAATTGTGCAACTCATAAGAATGACCAATCAATTCAATAGCTCAATTAATGAAGCATTCCATGAGTGTTTTTCAGTAAATAGGGCTATTTTATTTCTGAAATTAGTGAGCTACTACGGTTGAAGGAAAAAAGTTGAAACCTATGTGCATTAAAATAAGACTTTTAAACAAACTTCTGCCAAATCTTTGCCATTGTTCGTAGGTTACAGGACAGGAACCCTTGAAGCACTGCAGTACAGAGTGGGAAGTGTATTAGGGTAAAAGTTTGTGAATAAATTGAACAGTTGAGAATTAGCAGGTTTTTTTTACCTATTAAATAAGCTTTGTAAATTACACCTCTGACAAGAACCCTCAGTTCTGGAGAGTTTGAGTTTTAGCCTTTCCAAGCTATCACTTATCACATCAAGTTTTTTTTTCTTTATTTCTCAGTAGTACTTTTAGTAAGTATTTCATAGCAGATGGAAGGACAAAATGAATTAAGTACCTTTTGTTTCAATGATGAATCACCTCTTGACCTAACAGAATCTTATTAACTGTTCTTTTGGGTTATTGGTTTCCTACTGAGGAAACCAATACTCTGCCTGCTCATATTTCAGCTGGAAGCTTTGTTTTCCTGTAGTTTACTCTATCCTGAAAGTGAAACTATGTTAACTTCACTGTCTAAAGCTGAAGTACATATAAAGGCCTGAATACATTCTTGCAGATAAATGAGATCCTGTTTGGCTTGCAGATCTGTCACTTTCTGACCCCTTGTTTTGGTATTGCATGACACTTCAACCAACTCTCTTGCTTTACCAAACGTGCTACTTCTTATTGTGACCTGAGGAAGTTTTCTAATTGGATCTTTTCTTCTTGATTGCTTTCCTCTTGAACATGAGCCCTGCAGAAGGAGTTTCCCATTCATCTGGACTGATAATCTTTACCTTCAGTCCTCTTTAAGGAACCTGTAAGTTCTTACTTACAAAAGTAACTGAGAGTTTTGTCCAAGTCATACAATTGTAGAAATACAGAATCACAGAATGTTCTGGTTTGGAAGGGGCCTCTTAAAGGTCATCTAGTCCAGTTCCCTTGTAGTGAGCAGGGACATCTTTAACTATATCAGGTTGCCCCATCCAACCTGACCTGGAATGTTTCCAGGGGTGGGGCATCTTCCACTTCTGTGGGTAAGCTGTGCCAGTGTTTCATCACCCTCATTGTAAAAGTATTTCTTCCTCACATCTAGTCTGAATCTCCACTCTTTTAGTTTAAAACCACCACGCCTTGCTATTCTGCAACAGACCCTGTTCTTACAGGTCCTCTTTAAGTACTGAAAGGCTGCCGTAAAGTGCCCCCGGAGCCTTCTCTTCTCCAGGCTGAAGAACCCCAGCTCTCTCAGCCTGTCCTCACAGGAGAGCTGCTCCAGCCCTCTGATCATCTTTATGGCCCTCGTCTGGACCTGCTCTAACAGGTCCACGTCCTTCTTGTGTTGGGGGACACAGCTGGATGCAGTATTCTAGGTGGGATCTCTTGAGAGCAGAGTAGAGGGGGGAATCACCTTCCTTGAGCTGCTAGTTGCACTTCTTTTGATGTAGACCAGAAGCTGGTTTGCCTTCTGGACTGTGAGCACACATTAGCTCGTGTTGATCATTTCATCCACCAGTACCCTCAAGTTCTTCTCCAGACGGCTGCTCTCAATGTCTTAAACTCTTAGCCTGTACTGATACTGGAGATTGCTCCATCCCAGGTACAGGACAATTTACTTGGTGTTTTTGAACCTCATGAGGTTCACACACTGCTCATTCACACACACTCATTCACATGAGGTCCTCTTCCCAACCTTGTCTAGATCTCTGAATGGCGGCGTATCCCTCAGATGTGTCAGCTGCACCACTCAGCTTGGTGTTATTTGCAAACTTGCTGAGGGTGTACTCAATCTCACTACTTGTCACTGGTGAAGTTGTTAAATAGTACTGGTCGCAGTATGGCCCCCTGTGGTACACCGCTTGTCACTGATCTCCGTTGGCATACTGAGCCATTGACCACTATCCTCTAGATGCAATCATCCAGCCAATTCTTCATCTACCAAACAGTCCACTCATCAAATCCATATTTATCCAATTTAGACAGAGGGATGTCGTGGGGGACCATGCCAAATTCCTTACAGAAGTCCAGATAGACTACATTGACAGCTCTTTCCTTGTCCCTCAGTGTAGTTGCTCCATGACAGAAGGCCATTAAGTTGATCAGACAGGACGTGGCCTTGGTGATGCCATGCTGGCTGTCTCAAATCACCTCACTGTCCTCCATGTGCCTTAGCAGAGATTCTAGGAGGATCTGTTCCATGATGTTTCCAGGCATAGAGGTGGGGATGACAGATAGATTATTCCCAGCATCCTTCTTTCTGCCCATTTTTGAGATGGGTGCAGTGTTTGCCTTCTTCTAGTCACCAGAGACTTCACCCGATTGCCAAGATTTTTCAGATATCATGGAGAGTGGCTTTTCAAAAATCTCACGCAAAAACCCCCAGGCCCCAATACCCTCAGGACTCTGGATGCGTCTTATCAGGTCCCATAGCCTTATGTATGTTCAGGTTCCTCAGGTGGTCACTAACCTGATTGCCTCTTCCAGTAGGAGGCACTTTGTCCCCCCATGTCTTCATCTTTTCGTCCATCCACTCAGGAGGTGTGGGAAAAGAGGTTGCCAGTGAAGAATGTGGCCAAAATGTTGGGTGCATCAGCCTTCTCGACTGTTGTTACTGGCTTGCTAGTCTTGCTCATCAGGGAGGGTACACTTTCTTAGACACTCCTTTTGTGGTTGACATGACTGTAGAGGCTCTTCTTATTATGCTCTGCATCCCTTGCCAAATTAATCTCCAGCTGTGCCTTAGCCTCCCTGACTGGGTAGCATCCCTCTACTCTTTGCAGGAGACCTGTCCCTACTCCCATTGCCTGTGCAGTTCCTTTTTGCCCTTCAATTTGATCAGAAGGTCTCAACTCAGCCATGCTGGTCTCCTCTCTTCCTTGCCTGATTTCTCACCTGGGGGTTAAGAGCTCTTGCACTCTGTTTAAAGCTTCCTTGGGGATCTGCCAGCTCTGTTCTGTTCCCTTGTACTGAAGAGATGTTTCTCAGGGGACCTGTTGACTAACTACTGGAAGAACTGGAAATCTGCTTCCCAAAAATTCAGGGTGCTGACTTTACTCCTTGTCTGTCCTGTGTTTCTCAGGACTGTGAACTCCAGCAGTGAATGACTGCAGTCTGCCTCCTATCTTGATGTCACCAGTTAGCTCACTCGCGTGGGTGACCATCAGTTCCAGTATCAGATTCTTTCTGGTAGGGTTGTCTATTACCTGTCTTAAGAAGTTACCCTCAATGCATTCCAGGGGTCTCTTAAACTGCCTGCTACTACTTTTCCAGCAGATGTTGAGGTAGTTGAAGAAAACAAAGATGAAAGAGTCTCTCCTTCAATATTTACATTATTTCTGCAGTGAAACCTTGTTTCTCTGTGTATGTGTAGCATTCTAATGTTTATAATGAAACTTTACAAGCAGTACCACAAGTCCAGGTAATATTTAACATAAGGAAGCTCAGGAGATCCTTCACTCTTGGCAACTGATATTGTACCTGCTTCTGAGAGCTTTAATATGTGTCTCTGCCCTTTACCTGTTTTCTTGTCTATGAAAAGATTAGCTTGTATAATTATAAACATTCTGTCTTGTATGTAGATGGCTGAAGAACACCCGACAGTTTGACAAGAACTGGACGTGTCCATTGGTGCTGAATTAGACTTATGTTTTATTTTTGAAAGGCAGCTCAGTATGGATACTTCAAAAGTGAAATATTTAGACGCACATTTCTCCTTAAAGATTCTGAAGATTTTTTTAATCTGATTTATTTATTCATTGGGATTTTTTTTCTAAGCATAGTGTTAATGCTTTAAAAATTTAATGGACATGTCAATGGATGAGCTGTGACAACTCATTGCCACTGCTGCAAACAACCATCACCACTGGTTTTGGAAATTACCAAGCATGCATTGATTCAGTGACTCCTACTTAACTGCAAAAACAGATTTCTTTATTTCAGCTTCTTTCTTCACTGTAGAAAAGGGTTGTGATTGGTTAAAAAAAGGGGGGAAAAAAGAGAATGAGAATCGAATAGAAGTACTCAATTATAAATTAACATTGGAGACACATCTGGCTGATGCAATTTAGAATAGCCTTCAGACTTATTTATGTTGCATATCTCGAATAGACAGATACGTTGGAAGGCTGGAGAGGGGTTAAAATGCATTAACCCTTGTAGAGTTGCATCCTCTGGCAACTAAGAGGGTTTGAGTCTCTGGTTTGCAATCTTTATGGAATTTTCTTCTTCACCTATGCAATAAAGACAGAGAAGTTCCAGAATTTTTTTTTATTTTTTTTTTTTTTCCTAGACATGTTAATTTAACAGATTTTTACAGTTAAAAAACCATTTTTGACTGGAAGCATTTGAATTTAGTATTCTGTCTTTTTTCTTTTGCTTGCTTAGATTAGGAGATAACCACAGCTATATGAATCCATTACTGCAGAGTCTTTTGCTACACCTGTACTATTAAATTAAATTGTGCCATAGAGTGTTCCTGAGTAGTGGGGCACTGTTAGCATAGTCATTGGCATAGTTTACAGATAGCACTTCAAAAAATTTGCAGGAATGATTCAGGAAGCAGCATGAAACAGGGACAATTCCCAACAGGAAAACTGAATAAAATCACCTGGTTTTGGAGGCTACCAGAGTCAGATGGCGTGCTAGATGTGCAGAAATATGACAAAATTACAGTGTTCTGTACCTATAAAAGAAAATTGAGAATGATGTTGATTGTACGAATGTCAGAGCATTTATTTTAAATTATGACAATTTTTGTCTATGACTATAGTTCTTTCCTTTAATTTCCTATTTGTTAAAATCCTGATGTGTCCTAACAAATCCATTATATTCTTATATCTAATTAGGTACAAATTATTTCATGTTTCTTGGGTATTGTAGTTGCAGTTGTTAATATATTTTTAAAGTGGGTCTATGATCTGTAGTATTAAGATGTCAAGCACATTTAGAAATGTCCTTTTTTCTGACTGACACTTTCATTGTCAGTAAAATCATTTGGTACTCTCTTCCAGAATAGGTGGCAAAGGTCAATTTAAAGAGTTGAACTGCATGCATGATGAAACAATTATATCCTCAAAGACTCACTATGTTTCCATCATAACATTAGTTTTTCATAAGTTATTTAAATTTCATAATTACTGCATATTGTTATTAATAGCAAAATGCAGTAATTATGCTGATCAGAACTCTTTCCAACCAGAAAAAATGTCTCCGATACACAACTAATAAACCTTGCTTACCATCTGTAGTGAAAATGCTGTAACAAGGAGTCTTTTGTTGACTTGGAGAGTATATTATGATAAGGTAGTGATCATTATTTGTACAGATCATTTAAGTTTTATGCTAAAATTTAAATTTCTTCCTTCTAAAGTACATGCAATTTACTATTAAAAGAAGAGTGCAGCATTGAAGAATCTGTACAGAAATCCAAGTGCAAAGGAAGACTATTTAGATTCTGCAGTGTTACTCCAGTTTAAACAACTCGTTTTGATTAGCTGGTAAAATATTATCAATGCTGGATTATAGGAACTGAGAACTGTTTTGCTAATTAAGAGATTCAATTAGGAAAATCTGCTCAGCTGTAGCTTGCAGATATGTCTTATTTTCATGGTGACGGTTGTTATGTCAAACAATTCTGAATCAACTTTTGTTGATTCATATCATATCCATTTTTTCAGCATCTTTGTAAAGTTCTATAATTTCTTTTTATTGATGTTGTTTCCATTTAATTGCAGCACCATGAGAAAGAAGAAAATTATCTTTTTTACTTTAACGGCAAATTGTTGTTTTGTTATTTTTTTTTGTTATATGTAGTAAACCAGACTATTTATCAAATAAAGTCAACCAACCCATCAAAGTGTTCCCCTTAGATGAATTTTGCTGCAAGAAAGGAAAGTCAGCAGTGGATACGTGTTAACAAAAATCAGGAACTCTCTAAAGACTGGAAGTTAGATACTGACACTCTGACTAAACTGCAACACAAGAGGGAAGGACACAATGAATTATGTCAAGTATATCTCAGTATATGCAGGCCACGCTTTCCCTCCTTTGAAGTGAGCTCCTCCTCAAATACCTTTTCTTACAAGAATTAGGAAAAGTAGCTGAAGTGTGACTTTTGAGAATTTGAAGTACGAAACTAGTTGCAAAGTAGCAAAAAAATGCCTGATTTGAATTCTAGTTAGGAAAGTCCTACCCATGCTGTTGGCTACCATATGTGTAATACTTTCCAGTCTCTGAGGTTCATATTGGTGTAAGATAAACAACACATTTATATTTACTTTGAGTGTTATGGTTTATAAATTGTGAAATCTCCAGAGCACCTGCAATACAACTGTTTTATTAAATGAATAGAAACACATACATAATAAATAGAAATAGGAATTACAGATGAAAAATCACACATAAAATGAAAGTATAACATATGTTTTCATAAAGCCGGAGCCAACATTTAATTTTTCTAAAATTCTTTCTGAAAAGTAAAAGCTCCACAATTGTCTATTTTTTTTTTTTTCTTAACTGTTTGCATATTGTTTCAACCCACCTGCTGCTGCAGGTGTGAGAAAGTGTAGTCTTGTATTGCTTCCAGTCCAAAGAAACAGGAAGCAGGCAGAAAAAAGATGACCCTGAGAATTCTATCTTTACTTTGAAAGTTCAAGAAGTAACATTCAGAAAATCACTTTTTTTACTAAAATGTTTCCTGTTCTCAAAAGATTATAGTGAATTTTTATTGTCTTGACTAGCTGACTTTCTTCTTCTTCAAGCTCCAGAACTGTAGTCAACTGTACAAGGGAAAAAGGAAGAGGAGCGGGGGAAAGATGTTTTAAAACCAGAGATAAAATTGTCCCAATTTTTGTGAATCAAAACTGGCGCATAACCCAGAAATGCAGAAGTTTACAGTGGAAAAACAGTTTCAAAAACTGCTCAGTTCTAGATCAGACAAGAGCTTGTTAATAAAAAAAATAATGTTTCATTGACATATTCTAAAAATAAACAGATTTATCATTTCAATGAAAATAGGTTTACATTTAATTGGGAAATTTTTCCACAATGCGGTATCAGTACAGGTTGTACAGTACAAACAAGAACTGGCTGGGATGTACTTCTAGTCTGTAAATATGACTTTTTAGATTTTTTTTTTTTTTTTTAATGTTTTAAGCTAATGCTAACTCTCATTTAGGAAACTGCCTTTCAAACCAGACTTTAGAGGTGGGAAAAGGGTCACTTTTGCCTTACAAAAATGTGTGATTAGGCCTAGTAGTTAGGTCTAGTATAGGAGTGTACTTAAGTGTATTCCCAAACTATACCAAGTTGTGTAGACGAACTGAAATAATGCTTCTGAAATAAACTCAACATTATATAGAGGGCTAATATTAGCCTGGTATTTTCCATACTTTTCTTTCCTGATGTAATTCATTTAGATGGTATGATTTATTTTGCTTATATCATCCTTTTCCACTGGACATTCTTGCAATCAGTATATCTTGATTTATTCTGTAGCCTTCAAGTTACATAAGAAAGTCCCCACAAGAGAACTGGTGGTGTCAGAGAAACTATAAATATCCTTCAGTGCAGTGATTTCAATACTAAATAAACATCTTTTTCAGTTAAGATTTTCCACCATGTGTAACTTGTAAGGCAGGAAAAGAAGGAGACAAGAGAGAAAATACAGAAGTCTAGCAAAAGAGTTTTGTCTTGAAACAGAATTCAATTTACTTGAAAATGTCAGGTGAAGGAGACAACATTGTAATAGTAGGACTTTCCCAATGCAACTAAAGTAAGGAGGAAGAAGATAAGTGAAGAAGGATTTATTGGAAAAAACCTTCTTGTATAGTTGCTGCAGATGAGCAGTGGTTGGAAACTGATAGATCTATCCAGCTTGTAAAAACTTCAGTGAGAGGGCTGTATGAAAAACTTAGACTGATGAGTAACAGAATTTTCAGATACTAAATGCTACCAAACACTTTAGCAAGCATTGTAAATTATACCAACAGAGAACTAATCTGTTGTTCACAATGGGGAAAAAACATAATATTGACTTATTTATGGTGACCTGAAGTGATGTTTATAGAGACATTAGCAGAAGTTTCAGAAAGCCACCTGTGTGTTAAATTTTCCAAAACCAGTAGTATTAAGTTCCTGTAGTCCAATGCTTAATTTAGCAAAGGGCAGGTCGATTGACACAGATAAAGAAAACACTGGTAAACCCTCTTTGCTTAATATGGAAACTTCCATAGATTTGATGAATTTGTATTTATAATTTTTAGATGGCAGAGACTCATTTTCATTAAATTTGTTTACCATAATTATGGAAGAACTGTCACAATAACCATTAAATTTGATCTATTTGTGTGCAATCTCACTTCTCTCTGCATCCTAGAATTTTCATTCCAGCCACGAGTGCTGGTGTTCCTTAGTCGTACATCTGGTACAGTGTTTCTGACAGCAACATCACTCCACAGGGACTGAATGTGCCATCTGTATGACACTCTCAGTATCTAATGGCTAAGAGCTGGAGACTCAGAACTGCCTGAAAAACTACTTTTTCCAGGATGCTATGTTGTTGGCCTGTGATCCACATTTTACCAATGAAAGTATGTATTACACAATGTAACAGCTCTGTATTTCTTTGCAAGTATGAGAGGAGGAACCTCTGACTTTAGCATCCAGGATGCCCTTATTATGTCTAGCTACAGGCAAAAGCAAAGGAGAGAAAAATGCCTCTCCAAATAGGACCCCAAGAAGTACTAATCTCTTCAGCAGAAGAGCTGATTCTAATGGAAATGTAATGTCAGATCATCTTATGAGAGGATGAGTGTGCAAACAGATGTTTAGCACTGTCTATAAAACCTGCAAGTGTTGCCTTAAGCTACAATAGTTAAAGGGATGAACTGACATTTCCCAAATAAAAAAACCCATTAGATTCCAAATTAAAATCAAACTAAAATATGCATTAGTAGAAATTTCTTACTTCTAAAATCAAGATTTTTTTGCAACACTTTTGCCCTTGCCTGAATTTCAGTGCTATTTTGAAGCAGTGAAGAGGTAGAATATAAGTCAAACTGAGCCTGGTGAAACTGCACAGCAAAAGATCTAACTTTTTTTTTTTTTTTTCAGTAGGAGAAAACATTTTTTTATGAGGCTGTAGTCAGATATGGGGGGAAAGTATCATTCAGTTGGCAAACCACTTGAATTCTAGCCAAAAGAGAAAAGTGTTGCAGGAAGGTACAAAGCTTTCAGATGGCCTCTCTGGTTTTTGCTAGTTTTACTTCTCTTCAATTCTTGCTTTTCATTAAGAACCAGTTCCTTTTCATTGCTTACATTAAGGTTTATAGATACATAATTGCTCCTGAAAAAGATATATGCTCAAAGTGACCATTGTTTGTGACTTTTTCTTAACATTCAAAATGCAACTTTTTAAAGTTAGCAACGCAGTTAACATAGAAGCAGGCCAGGGCTACTTTATTTTCTAATGACCCTGCCTGTGGCTTATTTTCTCCTTCAGCCTTTTTAGACAACAAACCAAGGAACATTTCTTTTAACAGTATATGGCTCAGATGCTTGTGACTTTGTTCCATCGAGAGCAATAATAATAGAACTGACTGACAAATCTATTTCTCTACAGAACACGCCAGCTAATGGAAAAGTTTTTTATGCAATGATTTGATGGTCAATATTATTTTTTTTCCCCACAGGTATTCGTAATATAAGAAAAACAGAAAAAGAAAAATATAATTAAGTTGAGATAGTCAATCTCAAAGTTAGTGCAGGTTTTAAGTCTTGTAATTCAGTATGAAAATGAAGAGTTTTAGAGCTTCTCTTAGATTTTGGTTGTACCAGATAAAATCATTTTATGGAATAAGACAATGTAACATTTGTATAGGTAAACATACTTGAATATGTCTACTAACGTTAGGTCTTTATTAAAATTTGCTATTAGTGTGACAACTATAGTTACGTTTCTATAGATTCACCATGGTTGGAAAGGACTTCCAGGGCCATAAAGTCCAACCTTACTTCCAGGATTTCCCTAACCACCTGACCATAGCCTCAAGTGCTACGTGTACTCATTTTTTGAACACCTCCAGGGAGGATGACTCCATCACCTCCATTCACAGCCCATTCCAGTGTATAACCACTCTCTCAGTGAAGAAATTCTTCCTAACAGCAAATTGAAACCTCCCCTGGCACAACTTGAGG
This sequence comes from Merops nubicus, assembly GCF_000691845.1. Lineage (NCBI taxonomy): Eukaryota > Metazoa > Chordata > Aves > Coraciiformes > Meropidae > Merops > Merops nubicus. The sequence continues at coordinate 439 of NW_008594556.1, read as the reverse complement.
CCATTTCCTCTCATCCTGTCATCAGTAATTTGGGAGAAGAGATCAACACCAGCCTCACTACAACCTCCTTTTAGGTAGTTGTAGAGAGCAATAAGGTCTCCTCCCATTCTCCTCTTCTCCAATCTAAACAACCCCAGTTCCCTCAGACGGTCTTCACAAGGCATGTTTTCCAGCCCTCTCACCAACCTTGTTGCCCTTCTCTGGACCTCCTCCAGTACCTCCATGTCCTTACCCTGTGGTGCCCAAAACTGGACACAGTGCTCAAGGCTCAGTCTCACAAGTGCCAAGTCCAGGGGCACGATCACCTCCCTACTCCTGCTGGTCACACCAGTTTTGATCCAGACCAGGGTGCGATTGGGCTTGTTGGCCACCTGGGCACACTGCTGGCTCATGTTTAGTTGGCTGTCCACCTACACCCTCAGGTCCTTTTCCACCAGGC
>NW_008594555.1:0-576 GCF_000691845.1 Merops nubicus | reverse complement strand
CAGAGAATCCCTAAGCCAAGACAGCTCCAGTCAGTTACTAAAATCAGCTTTCAGATCACCACAGACACATGCAAGGCAGCAAAGGACTGAGCTGGGACTGAGTGCCCAGGGAGAAGCTCTGTTGAAAAGGACCTAGGGGTTCTGCTGGGCTTGAGGCTGAGCATGACCCCACAGAAAGGCAACAACAGCCTGGGCTGTGCTAACAGGAGCATGGTAAGGTGTCAGTGAAAGTTTACTCACCTTTCCTTGGAGCTTGTTGGACCACAACTGAAATATTGTGTGTAGTTTTGGCCCCCAGTACTAGAAAGATGGTAAATTGGATCAAGATCAGTGGCCAGGACCGGGAGCGTTTGCTTTGGGCTGGTTCATCCTGGAGATAGCCTTGGGAGCATCTAATAGCTGGCTGCCTGCTGGTGCTCTGAGCAACTGCATCATCCCATGGTGGTCAAGAGCATTATCAGCTGTAATTTCACTATAAATGCCCCTGAAATTCCAACCTGGAGCCACCCACCCAACTATGAAGTGGGTAAATCTCAGGGAAGATGTCACTGGTTGCTGCTAGACTGAACTAAACAG
>NW_008594554.1:19340-36124 GCF_000691845.1 Merops nubicus | reverse complement strand
AACTGTCAAGACACAGTCTATTTATCATCAAGAAGCTCCCCAGTTCCCATGAATACAAATCCTCATTCTCAGATGAAAACTTTTCAAGAGTCACAAATTCTGTTTTAAAACATCCTTTTCTGTATAACTACCTCTGTTGTGTTGGACAAATACATGCTTAACCTCATAAAATCTGCAGAAACTACTCCTATGAAATATTCCCAAAAGCCCTGAAACATTTATAACCAGACAGGGCTTGTAAAACAACAATAAAGAGCCCTTAATTGTAGTGGGATATCATCCTGGAGACAGAATACTGATCTGTCTCCCCAGGTCCTGTGGAACACCACGTCTGCTCAGGCAGGCACAGCCTTTCAGAGACCCAAAAGTACTCTGTGTTTTGTACTGCTCAGTCTAGAACTGCAGGAGAGCTGCTGTAAGGAAATAATAACAATAAGAAAAAACCCTTCCTCAGATACCACAGCAGCTCCAGCATTTTGCTTTTGGCTCCTAGGATGCAGCAGCAGCCGGGGGATTCGATGGATGGGGGTGCACAGCTTCCCTGCTGCCTGTGCAAGGAGCAACTCCTGTGCTCCACCAAGTCTCTTCTTTCAGTTCCACCCCTGCCCCAGCCCCCTAGAGAGGTCAGGTAACATGCTCAGCTAACAAGCATGACAGCTCCAAGCAGGTAAATGGCAAAATAATAAACAATAATTTACTTCTTCCTCATGCTAAACTTGGGTGGCTTATAATTTTGTTTTCTCAATACAAGGTCTCAGCAGGAGACAGCTAATGACTTGTTCCACCTTTAAATCCACACTGTGCTGGATAAATCCCACTCTGCTTTGTGGGGGAAGTCTGAAGCCAGGTAAACTATAAGCCTCCTAAGGCACAAAACAGAAAAAAAAGAGTATTCTAAAACTAAACTTAGTCATATGGTTTAATATCAGATTTCTAACAAGTACCATCAGTTTTATTTTTTTCCCTGCTTGGATTGAATTGGAAGCACGTTACCATGAAGTAGTGATATTCAAATTTAGCACTAAGCAAGCAAGAGACTTTTAATACAACTTAGAATACAGGATGTGACAGCTTATCCACTGTAATCAGATAGGACACACAACACTCAAGACTTCCTTTGGTTCTAAACTCTGTAAGCCTCTTCCACCTGACACCAGGTTTCCATGATTCCAAATTTAATCCTATGTATGCACACAACTACACTGCTCCAGAGCAGGGTTTGTTATAAACCAGAAAATATTACAAGACTAACTGCCAACTTTTCTTTTGTAATGTAAAAATAAAAATAAAGCAGGTCTGAACACTGAGAAAAACTTCCACAAGTGTATTGCTAGTGCCTGTTTATTTAGCTCTCTGTTTCAGAAGACTAACAGATTAATTAGGTTTTTTTTTAATTCTCCATCAAAGCATATGTTAGTAGTGCAAATTAAGAAAAGAGAACAAGATAAGGACATGGGGACCAATGGATACTGCTGATAATCAAGACCTTTCCACACTCCCACGCTCTGGTGTTGAAAGCCCAAGGACAAACAGTGACACAAACATTTCTGTCTGTAGTAGCCAGCCCAGGCTCTAAACCTTGACAATTAAAATGAAGTCTTCCCCTCAGAGGAGTTTTAAACGTCCAAGGATAAACCTTGGACACATTTCATTAGCTGGGAGCCAGCACAGTCCCAACACCCAGCACACAGCACCATATGTGTGAGGGGATGAGGTGCCTACCTCAGCACTCTTCACTCCTGTGACTGACACGAGCTGCACCATCAATTCCCACAGCTCAAAACAAAGGTGGCAAGAGCCTACTGCAAGAGACACACCTTCTATTAATAGCAGTGCAATCCTTCTGTCAACAAGGCTGCTAATTACTGTGTCAGAAAATATTAACCCACTAGAGCCTGACCACCCTTTTTCTTCCATGTGGAAAGCTGAAAATACGTTTTTCACACATTTAACACCCAGTTCATTACCAATATTCCCATTTCTAGCACCAGGCTACAGCAGCCAGCAATACTGCTGATTTTGCAGTGGCTGCACAGTCCAGTTGTTAGAGGAAGCCAGTGTAACGAGCTGTACCAAGGCCATTGCTGCTGCTTTGCCCTACATTCCCCAGAGCACTGCCAAGCCCTCCCACCCCTACGTCCCACCAGTATTAGTATGTGCAGCAGCTAAATAAAAACATCCCTTTCTGTGCAAAATTTTGGAGGAAACAAGTTCAATGTTCTGATCTCAGCTGCAGCCACATGGTATTTATTGCTATCAACAAATGGGCAAAAGGCACAGGCAGTGTCAGCCTGGAGACCCACAGCACCTATCACTTGCCTTCAACCTTGAGTCAAGGTCCTTCTCTGTAAGTGGTGGGTCAACCTGATTCTTCATTGTTTCAAGTTTTTATAGAGATTTGTCCTCCTCTGAGGGAGTGTCTGTGCTGGGTGGTCTCCAAATTGCTTAAGAATCATCTCAAAATGAGGTGAGGGGCATTTCATGGGGTCTTGGGTGGTCGTTTGGATCAGGCACCCCCATAAAGTATCTGATTTACCTGGTTGCCATTTGACCCTGCCCTTGCACATGCTCTGCTGGAGTCAGGGGAGCCAGGTCTGTCAGCTCTGCCTCTGCTGGGCCCACCAGCTCCTCCCGTGTCCCCACCACAGAGCCTGCACTTGTGAGAGGGTTTCAGGCAAGTTCACCTCATCAGCCTCCACAGATATTTACCTGTTTGCATGAGGCCTGGCACTGAGCTGGGGGCTGAGCACGACTGTGGCTCCTCTCCTCAAGGGGAAGGAGAAAGCTGTAAGGAAGGCACTGAGGCTGAGACACGTGCTAATGCAAAGGGCACAGTTTCTTTTAATGGCAGCAAACCTCTCATTTTCTGGTTCTTCCAGCACAGGGGAAGATACTCAGAGTGCTCTGGTTGCTTCATATACTTTTTGCTCAAATGAGAAAATCTCAGCCTCCAAAACCAAGCAAACAAAGAACCCCTGTTGAGTCTCTTTTTGAACACAGTTGTAGACCAAATCTCTGCAGCACCCTGTGCTGATGAGCTCCACAGTGTAATTACCTGCTGTGGGGACAAAGACTGCTGCCTTTGGGTTGTTTTAAATCCCCTGCCTAATAATGTCAATAAGCAGTTGCTGTGTTTTGTGTGAAATGCTGCACACACCTCCTGAAGAGCCTTTTCTACACATGGTGTTCACAGAGCACTATGTATGGTCACATTAGCACTTCACTACTCCTTCCTTTTCCTGGCCTGCTACAACTACTATAAATCAAATAATCAAGCTAACAGAAAAGCCCCTCAATTCAAATAAAAAGACCTTTATTCTTACCTTCAGTTTCCTATATGCAAGTAATTTAGTAATCCATTTTACACAATAAATAAAATAGGTTTTTTTTTCCCCAAGGGATCTTGCTGAAAAATGCTCTGAAAAAGCTCATGACCAGACCACCCTTGTCCAAATATCCATTAACTCCTTCAGAGAAATCTGACTGATTTCTCAGGCATGATCACCTTGAAAAGCTGTGTTTTCCTACTGTGTCAGATTTATGCATGTGTCTAATAATCCTCATTATCTATTAGTGTGCTGGTACAGGAGCCACGCTCAGCTGCTGTTCCCCACCTCTCCCCTCCCACATCAAGCAGTAAGTCCTTTTGTCTCCATAACACTGAGGCTGGTTTAAATGCCAGGTTCCTCTACAGCTCATAGTCCACATTGAAGTCCCTTTTTCACCAAGGGCACTGCCATCTGCCCCTGTCATTTGGGTCCTTTAGAGATTGTTTTGACCATCTTCTGCTGACACATCAATCTGTGACAGTCCCTCAGACTATTCCCACCAGAACAGGAGCTGATAGGGAGCTGACAGGGATGCTCCCTGAGCAACCCCATACTGCATGCCAGGGCAAATAACACATTTAACTCTTCTGCTATCACATTACTTACCTTCAATGTGGCTTGTATTATTGTTTATTACTTTACTATTGATTGTGTTGACTGCAAAAGCAGGATGAGTGCCAGACTCCTAAAGACTGGGTTTCAGAGTGCAGGTTTGGCTTGGTTTTGTGTGTGTGTTGTGTGTGGTTTTTTGGTTATTAGGACTGTTAAATCACCACAATATTTTTAATTTGGTTTTCTATTGGGTTAATATTTAATTTCATCAGACTGTATGTTCTTCAAATTGTCCTTTTGCTGTTATGTCCACCTCTGAAGACTCTTTCACTTCAGTTTTCACTGATGCTAGCTTTTGGTGTCCTTTCCAAGTCATTCTGCCTGAAACTGGTACACTCTCAGCTGTCCCTTTAAAAATATTTTTAAATAGCCTCTTAAATAGGTGTGGATTGTGAAGTTCAGTGTTTTGTTGTGCCAGATTTATTGCTTCTACCAGGAGATAGAATTTGAATTACATGATGACCAACTTCATAGTAGTATCCTGAGCCACATCCTGTTTTCTATGCAGGATTAATCAAGATTCATTCTGCCTTCTCAGATTAGGTTGGTTACTTTGCTCCAAAAACCAGAGGTTGGTAAGATTTGAAATCTTTGGCCCCTTGCCTTCAGCCCCAAACCAAACCAATATACCCATAAGGCAGTCTAATCCTAATTTTCTAATATTATTTAGCTCTTCATGGGCATTATCAGTATATTGCAATGACAGCTACTGTCATTACTTCAAGATTACAATCTTTCTACACAGAGATGATTTTTTTTTATTCATAAAATTTCACAGCTCCTTTTGATGCAATTTATTAATTTACCCTGTTTGACTCAAAGCTGTCAAATCCTCCAAAGCACGTCGTGCTCTACCAATCCTATGTCACTTCTACCCTGGAAAAAGACCATCCCTTTAAGTAACCTCCCTTTTTATTCAGACAATAAAGTCTGTGATGCTTGCCTGAACTGGCAACTGCAGGAAATGGCAGAATTTAATTCAGACTTAGCATGCATGTAACACTTCAGACCTGAAAATCCACGGAGAGCGGGGTAGACAGACTTTGAAAAAAGGTTTTGGTCTCTCTGGTTGTTTTATTGTACTACTCAAAATAATACCTGTATACCTAAGGCTGGATTTCAGGAGAATCAATAACACGATTTAGTGCACACGATGGAAAAACCATTCTGAGCTTTTAGAGAAGTGAGAAATGGCAGCTGAGTGTGCAGGGGACACAGGGGAGGCTGTGGGGCAGAGGCACAGCCAGAGACCACCCAGACCCAGCCACAGAGGGGAACAGCAGAGCTCACAGAGCTGCCCATCAGAGGGAGAACAAAAACAAAAGGTTACTCCCTTTGAGTTTTACCCTAAACCTGAACCTTTTCCAAGGCTCAGAAAGATGTGTCTGTATTCCCCTCAGCCTTAGGTGCCAAAACCTACCAACAGAGAAAGGTAAATCCATTAACACCTGATTCCTGCAAGCACTTCAGCTGTTTTCTCAAACAGGATTGATGCAGTGCCAAAACTTTCACCATCTGTGCCTAGGCTAGGATCTTTTTATTTCATGTACACACCCCGTGTGCACAGAGCTTCCAGACCTGGGTGCCACCAGGGAATACCTGTCATCCCTCTGGGCCACAAGAAGAGAAAGGAAGAACAAAGCCCCATTCCTGACAGATTTCTTTAAATCATCACAGCTTTCATCACCCCCAATGAGTAAGGAGTGCTGACACTCAGCAACACCCAGCACAGGTCCAGATGAAGTGACTTCCCTCAGCTCTTGCCGAGCTCACCCCAAGGACAGGGGCACTTGCCCATACTTCCCTGATCGTGCCCCCAGGGCCTGCCAGGCTTCTCAGGGCAACTGGGAAACTCAACTTCAGTGGCACTGCACAGCAACAGTAAGCAGCTTCTGTTGGGGCTGCTCACAAGTGCTCACACCTTCACCCACACTTGAGACAAGAAGGAGATTTAATTGATTTTCACCTCATAAATCAAACCCACCACACTGATCCCCCCAGCTTCAGGTGCTGGGAGAAGGAAGGATGGTGGAATTCAGCCTTGCTGATGCAGAGCAAGCTCCTGTTTCCTAGTGACACACATGGACCAGAAAACCAGGCAAGGACCTTCTCCTCCCTGGCAGCTCACAAGTGTTCAGGTGCTACATCAGAACAAGTCCCCTCAATTACATACAGCGATATGAGGACTAGAGACATTTTGTAGCTGTTTGGTATCTGTGGATGAGAGAGACTACCTTCAAAACCCACCTGCTGCTCTGCACTCCAGACTGAGGTTCTGCAGGGCCTGTGAAGGTGCTCTGCCACCTCCCCCTTGCAAGCAGGGCCCCAACAGGAACGAGCCATGCCAGCTCCAGCCCTGGACCAGCAGCACAGCCCCAGCTCCAGTGGGGAGGTGTTAACCTGCAAACAACTCTCAGCCAATTACAGACGCAGAATTTAAAAAGCACTCGAGCAACCTCATTAACTCCACAGCCAGAAATATGCTGCTGGAACTCTTACCAGCATGAGGGTTCAAGTGTCTGGTGTAAAACTCCTCCAGACACTAAAATAAAATATCTCCTCAGCTGAAGTTTCTTTCTATTCCCTGGGTCATTCTCTCCGAGTTATCGGTGTCCCGTAAATCTGACTTAACTACGTTGCATAAATCTAACTTTTCAGTGACAAAAGCTTACATAAACGGATGATAAAACCATCTCAATTCCCCCACTGGGGGCTGGAGCTAAATAAGAGACAGATTTAGGGCTTGAGATGAACGGAGAATACTTACAGGCTCCTCTAAATAAGGTTTGGGATTAACAAAGCACTGCTGTTTCACCTCTGGGCTGCCGTATTTCTGCCTCGGCACAGAGGCACACGGGCAGCACGCTCCCCCAGATGCTCCCCACAGCTCTGCCTGCAGCCAAACACTGCTCCCCAGGACACCAGCCACCAAGGGAAACGCTCACGTGCACCTTGCTCCTTTAAGGATACAACCTCTGAGCAGAAGTCAGGTGCACAACAGGGTTATTTTCGCTTGCCAAATGTTTTCAAACCTACAAATGGGTGAATGCAGATGAAATACAGCTATTTCTGTTCAGAGAATCATTAAGGTTGGAAAAGACCTTTAAGATCATCAAGTCCAACCATCACCACTAAACCATGTCCCCAAGTACCATATCTATATGTGTTTTGAACCTCTCCAGAGATGGGGACTCCACTGCCTCCCTGGGCAGCCTGGCCCAACGTCTCACCTGAGCCCATTTCCTCTTGTCCTAGAAGACAACTTCAATTGTCTACAATTCACATGGCCATTGAACAGGGCTTGTTATTGTATCAAACCCACATTTTGTCTGGAGGCATCTTTTAACCACATTCCTACAAAAGCCAGAAAACCACAGACCTAGGCCTGCAAGCCACAGCCTCAGGACTGGCAATTCCCCCTCCTTCCCTCCTTCAGCCACAGCCCTGAGAACACAACCCTTCAGGGAGACACCACACCCAGGGCTGCTGCCCACCCTGCCCCACCTCAGTGGGGTCCAGGCAGAGTGGTGCTGGGCTCCCTGCCTCTCCTCTCCCAGGAGCAGCTCAAAGGCCCAGCTCGTGGGTTTGCTGCTCTGCCACCCTCACCCTGGTCTCCTGCTTCTTGCCCTGGACTGCTCGGCTGCGGCCGCTTCAGAGGCGAACTCACAATCCTTGGGAGGAAGGCTCTGTTCTGTTTCTCCTACCAAACCTGTTCTTTTTTGCATAAATAAATATTCAGGAGAGACAGAATTAGAATCCAGGCTCTCTCTGTCTCTCTTTGTCCATCCCAGGAGTCCTCTACCCCACTGGCTATAATCTTTTCCATCGCTTCTCTCTCTGACTACGTTTTCCCTAATAAGTAGAACAACTTCAGTGGAAAAGATTGAGAAATTCATTCTGTAGAATAATCCTTAGCATAGTGCTTAGAATATTTACTGGATATTATAGGGAAATAAAGAATTGAGCACAAATCCCACACTGGAAGAAATTAATGATGTGTATATAGGACTCTTAGCACTGAGTAAACTATTTGTACAAAGCAATCCCAAAGATACACAGTGATTGTGCCATAAAGAGGAGGAGAAGAGGACTCTGTACCCAGAATGGTTACAATACAGGGATGAAGGGAAGAACAACGTTTGTCACCATATGTCCTGTTCCCCAAAACAGATTTGCCAAAGAACCTGATAGCTCCCACACAACAGGTTTGCTCAGGGGGTGACACCCCTCCATAGATGACTAAATCCAGGCAGGGAGGCACCACTGACCAATGGGGTCCACTAAAGCACCCCCCAAATTCACTGCCTGAGCTTCACAACACACTCTGAGAAATGCCAGCACAGTGAACAAAAGCATCTCTGCTGTGGGGCACGGGTTACAGGGCAGCAGCTCAGTGAGGTGCAGCCCCCCCATCCCCACGCACACACTTTGTTCTCTGGGAGCTTCTCCATTTGTTGCAGGCAAGCTTTAAGCTGCTCTGAAAACTACCAGCCACCTCAACGTATTTTAATAACAAAAGCATCTCTGCTGTGGGGCACGGGTTACAGGGCAGCAGCTCAGTGAGGTGCAGCCCCCCCCATCCCCACGCACACACTTTATTCTCTGGGAGCTTCTCCATTTGTTGAAGGCAAGCTTTAAGCTCCTCTGAAAACTACCAGCCACCTCAACATATTTTAATCATCTAAAAGTTAATGCTTAAGAACTAAAACTAACACCCAAAGGAGCCTCCAGGCAAACAGGGCACTGCTGAGCAGCCCATACCTGTAACGACAGCAGGACCTTCCCAGAGCAGTCACCTATCACCTCTGATGGAGTGTGCTATCACCCACCAAACTACCTTGAAAGATTTATGTATTCTCTCCACTTCACTCTTCCAAATACCTGAGCAGATGGATAAATCGATTTTTTTTCCCCTACCAGTTTCTCAGAAAAATGAGTTCTATATACAGATCACCCTGCAATATTCTTCTGCCTCCTCTTTTGATCCACAGCCCCAGCTAAAAAAGTCACAAGTCCTTCTTGGGATATTTTGCTTCTATCCTGGCTGAGAGCACGGTGGCTGTGAAGGCAGGAGTTGCTCTAATGGCAGTGGACTGCTCTGTGATTTTGAACCAGCAAAGAGCTCCCAACATCTGCCTTGGGTTCATGTTCAGTGCAGTCTACCTCGAGGTGTAACAGTGCTGCCATTTAACTCCAGCATACGCAGTACAGACATTCCTGAAGGACTTAGTTTTTCAAGCATTCTCCCAACCAGACATGGTTATTAAATCTGTTATGAGCACAAAAGGCCCTTTAAATACCTCCCCAATTTCGGAAAGTGAAATACAGTTCCTTATCAGTTTTTTTTAAATGAAGTGAACTCAAGTACTAACATAAAAACAGTTAGACTCTAATCATCCAGCTGAAGGAAAATGACATTACAAACCTAATGAAAACAGCAGGGAGGCACAGGGGAAGTAAGAACAGTTCCTCGCCAGCACCAGCAGCGTGTCTGTGGGCACACCTGAGTTACCAATGAGCTGACACTGCCTCAACAGAGCACAGAGGCAACCAAATCTTACCTGGGGGTTTGGACCTCCTGGCAATTGGCCATCAGAAGGATCTCAGCCCTGAACAGCTCATCCCATCCCATCCCATATTAACACCTAACTGTGCTAACAAGTGTCGGGCACAGGCGGAGCAGGACAGAGCCCAGAGAGCTCCATCCCCTAAGGCAGCATCACTCCCCTGCACCACAGCCTGTGCACCCACAGTCACCCAGCTCCTGCACAGCTCCACTCCTCACGTGGGACAGGCCTGCAGCCCTGGGAGAGGCCTTCAGGAACAGGCACCAAAACTAACCACACCTGCACCTTGCCTCTGCTGGAATTTCAAACTGCAACAACTGCCTTAGTGGAAAGGGAAAATTCTTCTTGGGAAAGACAAAGAATTAAAGGCAGGTTTCCCCCAGGAAGCCTGTGTGAAATACCTCTTCCAGAACACAAAAAAGAGGTGATCATGTCCTTCAAACCATTCTGGCATTACAGTCCCATTCAGTGGTAAAACACAGAGCACCTAGTATTCAAGATGTTCCCCAAATGCTACCCATGTTTTGCAATGGTTTAAGTAGCCTCTTATGCAAAAAAAAAAAGCATAAAGTCATATACATGTTCTCATGATTTAAAAACAGAGAGAAAGGAAAGAAATCCAAACGTGCAGAGATTTATAACTGCTTTTCTTGGTGCAGCCCTAAACATTCGCTGCATCTGAGGGCAATAACAATTTCCAGCACTCTGTATTAGATCTTCACTAAAGTGCCTCTTGAGGAGGCTGGATGTATTAGTGGAAGCAGACTGAAACAATGCTAAAAAAACATGGACTTAGTTCATCTGTATCAAAGAACAAGGGCAACAGTCGTTGGTGTTTATTCCAGTTGTGCACCCATTTACCAAAGTTAAATGCAAATAAGATAATCAAAACAATTATTCTGTGGAAGTACTTTGTTTTCTCTCTCATTTCTCATTTCCAGCTGAGGTTCCATTTCTGTGCTGCCAGGTACACACCAACACAAACAGCCCATGAAAGCAGCCAGGAGAAATACCAGAGTGCTGGCACCAACTCAGCAGGTAGGAAGGGCTGGGCAGCCTGGAAATGGGCTACAGTCTCTCCTCCTGGCTGCACTTCTGTGCAGGGACATCTGCTTTGACTTCTGCCATGACCCACTGGCAAGATGGGTGGGGGATCCCAGGACCCTAAACCCTGCTGAGGCACTCGACAGCTTCACGCTGTGATGGGCAGTTCTGCATGGGTGGAAAGGGCTGGGCCACTGCTGAGGGCAGCATGGAAATGCTACACCACTTAAATACTGCCCTCCAACACACTACTTGCTGGCACAGCAGGTCAAACATAGCGAGGTGCCCATGTCTCATGACTTCATTGGAGCTGTTTTCTTGTCTTTGGCAAGAGCATGCTCTCCCACAGCAAACCTGGTCAGGATGCAATTAGTTGATTACATGCAGGAACTAAAACTGAGGAAGCAGTAATCCAGAAAATGGAGCTGAGCCTAGAGCACAAAGCTTTGTATCAGACAGGAATGCAACAGTAATAAATCACCCTGGTGTCACCCTGGAGAATTACTGCTGCCTGCTGTTACTTGCAGCAAGCACAACTCCAGCTAGGCAGCCTCTGCCTTTTATTCTTTCCGGTGGCCCGTGATAACAAGCCACGTTTGATTAATCCTCCCTGCTTTTGGGAGTTATGGGCACCAAGCACAAACCAGTCAAAATTTGGGCTCTCTGGCCCATTCAACAAAAGACTGCTGCCAAATCACACAGAGAGAAATGGAAGCTGATAAATCTTTAACAAGTCTCTTATGGCCTGGGTTTGGACATTTTTCTTCTCCCCTTGCTAGTAGCAATCAGAACACCATATACCTTAAGAAAGTGAAACGTTATGAGGAGAGACTGCTATTAAGAATTAATGGTTTTATTTGTGTTATATGATAAAACTCAGAAGCAAAGCTTCAACCCTAACAACAGTGAGAAGACCAACAATCGGGCAGCAGAAAGGACGCGTGTTTCAGAGCTCTGCCTCCCCCCAGCTCTGCCTTTCTTCTTGTGTACTCAGCTGCAGCAATTAGGAGAATAATCTATAGGAAGCCTACCCCCAAAAGCCTCGCTCAGCTTTCTCCAGCTGTTTCCTTCTTTGTTGCCAGCAAACTCAAGCTCTGAAGAGATGATTCACCTCAGCAGGGCTCCAAACTCTACATCTGCTCAGGGGGCATAATCTGTGCTGGGTACACAGAAATGGTCTTTAAACTAATGGAGTCACCAGACTAAGCAAAAAATCCTCTTCTCGGAATCTACATACTAAGGGTTTATTTTCAATAGTATTTCTAGCTGGGTATTTTCAAGATTATCATCTTTCTTCTTTAATCATTGTAATGCTGCTATGCAACGCACACGGCTCTTCTAAAACCACCTCACTGCACTCTGTAAATGCAAATCTGCACCATCCTTTCATAGAGGAAGAAATTTCCTACAGTGACCCGTCCAACAATACAGAGGAAACCTCTGGAAGCAGCAGAACTGGCACCAGTTACCAGAACCCCCCAAACCACAATGCAACACTGCCCCATAAGCAAGGCTGTGGTACTGAGCTTCACAGAAAAATGTTTTGAAAAGGGGGTTGAGCTTTCCATTCCTCAATGAAATGGAGTGTTCTCCCTTAATTACAGCAAGGGGTTGGAAAAAAGGTCTGTCTGTAGTTCATGTGAAGTTTGGCTGCAGAGTGCTCAGTAGCCCAGGGAGGAACTCACAGCAAAACCAAGAAGGAAGACATGGCCAGAAGGATTCAGTGGGTAGGGAAGGAAAGTTCTGCTGCAGTGGAGTTCATTTGGACAAGCACAGTGAAAATGACTTTGGGGTTTTGTCTGTAGTAAATACAGGAAGATAGGGAAGGAAAGCAAGACAGACAAAATCTGCTGCAGTGGAGTTCATTTGGACAAGTACAGTGAAAATGACTTAGGAGTTCTGTGTGTAATAGATACAGGAAGATAGGGAAGGAAAGTGAGACAGACAAGACAAAGATATAGCACATGACATGTCCCAACTCTCTTTGTGCCTCCATGTAGGAAACATTATTATAGATTGAGGAAGAGAAAAAGCAAATGATTTTTCCCTATTTATAAAGAAGGAGTTCAGATATTTGAATCCCAGAACATGTGTGCAAGAGTTTCTGCACATCAGTATTATACTGAGAAAAAAACCACACTGTTGCTTCATCACTACAGACAAGGTACAGAGCAGCTCCTCTGCTACAACTCTGAAGGAAACTCACGCTGATCTTTGTAGTTGATAAATAAAATTCTCCTTTCTCAAGGAACAATACATCATTCCTGTGAAGCACAAAGAAGCTGCAAAGGGAAATGCTCACCTCCATCCTAATTTCCCCAACTAAACTGAGAAAGAGTGCACAGGAGGTCTAATACATGCCTTTGCTCATGTCATAGAAAAAAAGGAGTAAACTAGAGTCTTGTACTAGCAGAAAGAGAATAGGTTTTGGGAAATAGCTAAAGAGCATCTACCTGTGAGGAAAAATAAAGTCACAGAAAATGTCATGGGTACCTAAATACCGTTTCAATGGAGCCTCAACAATTTCTTTGTTCATAAATACAAGCCACAGAAGAATGTTCAAGAACAATACTGTTGTTGAGAGAGAGATTTCTTAGCCAGAGAAAACAGATCCCTAGTCTGGAATCCATTTAGTCCAGCTCTTCCACTACCACACTGCACTTGTCAGGTACAATACTCTAGTCTGAAGAAGGCCACAAGAAGGCATTAACAATAACACAGAGATGAGGAGAAAGTGCCAGTGTGTGTATGCCCAGCCCATGGAAAGGGAGGCCAGGCTGCAGACAAGGTCGCTCCCCACGCGCGTGACCGCGACTCGCTGGGGAAGGCTGCTGGCAAAGCAGGACCCTACTCTCCTCTCAAAGATCCTGACTCACAACTGGAAGGCAAAAGAAGCACAAATGCACAGGAATCAACACGAACCCTCACAGAAAGGAAGCATGGCTACAGATAAAACATTTCAATTTCTGAGTTTTTTGGCACATTCACAGCCGCAGAGGACTGGAACAGTTTTCCTCCCTTACTGCCCTTTAGTGCATTCGACAGCACAGACCCCAAGAACCACCCCACAGCTACAGTGTCTAACCCAGAAAAATACAGTCATAATTTTCATCACCCAGTGGTTTCCTGGCTAAGAAAATTTCCTAATGTTATCAGAAACTTCTCTCACAGATGCTGAGCAGGCCCTTTTGCACTCTCCAGAGACCAAAATTCTCCCTTGAACTACTGTGCCTGTGAATTGTCACTACCTCCACATTCATTACAGAGTCACCATCTGCCAGTAACTAATAAAACCAACAGCTACCTCATGCTCCTAAGATAGCTAATCTCATCACCTTTTTAGAATCATTAACAATGAAGAAAAGCAAGCTTAATAATCCCTCCCTTGGTATCTGGAGTGCTAGGAATGTATTCATAAAATTAATTTCTCTTGTATATTCCACAATATGAGTGTCCATGTAAGACACAGAAAAACTGACTAGGAAACAAAGACCATTCAGTCACATATTATGCTTTGCCTCCCCAGGGAAGAGGGGATGAAATATGGTCCAAAGCTCAGACTGGAGCTTAGCTGTGGACTAGCCTTACTAAAATCATTTAACAAATGTAGAAAAGGACCCCATAACCTCAGAAAGAACATTACAAGGACTCCTGAGATTATGCATTTTAGCTTCTGAAGTGTAACAGCAGGACCTGCCCCTCGTCACAGCATAAGAAATGATGCAGTAACGGATTTGCTGACTCCCACTCAAGCAGACACCATTACTCACAGAGTTCAGCAGTCTGTGCTTCCAAACGCTTACAACATCCACTTTTGTGTTTGTCATGAGAACACTGAAGTCAACAGCCAGCTAAAAATCAAAGGCAGCAGATCATCCCCCTGGATCTGCTGCCAGGCCAGCGGGACCCCGGTGCATGGGTTCACCCTCCTCCACAACACTTCCACAGCTCCCACAGCTCCAGGCAGATTTTCAAGGTTGTAGCAGGTTTAATCTTCAATTAAAAAGAAGGAAAATTAATTTTTCTGTAAAAGAAGAGACTTTTCAACTCAAACATTGACAAAACAGCAATGGGCCACAATGAAAACCATACCTTCAAGCCTGAAGGACGTTGACATGAACTGGTGCCCAAATTCTGCTGCAATGGAACCACCACAGCTCCAATCACACAGTGCAGCTTGCAGCATCAAAGGCAGGCAGAAGAAAAAAATCTCAACAAATTCCACATTCTGTAGTGCTGATGATATAACCTTTTTGTACAAATCTCACCTCCTTTATGGTCTCTGAACATCAAGGCTATCTTTTAATAAGATCAACCGATATAACTGGAGAACAAAAATCATATAAACTTTGATGTACCCAAACCCAGAGAAAACACCTAAAGCTGTACCTCTGCACCCAAAAGCTGCTTGGTTATTCTTATCCTTGCTGACAGAGTTACTTAAAAATAGTTTCTGTATAGTCCTCATCAACCTTTGCCTTTCACTTAGTTCGTTATCAGGATTTGAGGCACTGCCTGCAACATGGGATGAAAGAAAGTCCAAGCAGGTGACATATTCAAGTTGACAGCACCCCATTAGAGGCCCCTGCATCAGCCATCAGTTCTTCTCCTCTCTGTAGTCACAAGAGCACGCACAGCTCTCCGTGGCAAATGTACTTCCCAGTATCATCACACCCTCAGTTACTTCTCTGTGCTGGGTATTTCTGTTCATGGCAAAGTTTTCTCAGTCCCTTGCAACTGAAATGGCTTCTTTTGACTGTTCTGTGCTAGACAGGAATGAAGCACGTGAATGCTTTAATGACAGCTTCAAAACATTGGATATGTTTCCTCAGGTCTCAGCTATGTTTGTATCTTGCTTCGTAGGGATCATTTTAGGGAAGTAGCCTTTCTTTTTGTCACATCTAGAGAGGCAGGGTCCAAATGATAAAAACCAACTGATATAAATGCAGTTCTTAGATTTTAAATGAACCAAATGTTAGTAGAAGTAAACAACCACAGCAGCCTTCACACAGAGGTTGAAATGAGTTCTCCCCTCCATTCCCTGAAGTCCCACAGTGGCCCACAGCTGCTCTGCAGATCAGGTACCTGCTGGTTCTCTGCAATCTTCCCTGTCATCAGTTTGCCCTCCAGGTCTCCTCCAAATTCCCACCTGAGCAAACCACAGCTCCAGCATTCCCATGGTTCCTGTGTCCTCCTCCCCTGACAGACTCTGGTGGCACTCAGTGTTTACACAAGAGCTCTGGAAGAGCTGCCCATGGTGACAGCCTGTCCCAGCACCCCTGACTCTGACCCTCTGTGCCACCCTGTGCCACCCCAGCAGCACCACCCTGCAGTCAGCTCACAGACCTTTCACTGCTCTTTCAGTGTCTCCCATCTAACTGGAGCTGCAGCAACGAGCCATCTACCTGTTCAGGAAGGCTGCCAATGTACACCAAGCCAGGACTGCTGCTGAGCCCACTGACTGCAGGAGGACCTACTGCCACATTTATGATTAAATTCAGTACTCCTGCTCATGTTCATCAGGGCCCCTGGCACTCCCTGCAAAGGGCAGCAGCAGCACATGCCCCTTCACCCTGGCTGCAGGCCTCATGTCTCCTCATGCAGCACAGTGTGTCCTTTATGGCAACAAGCAGAATCTGGATTCTGATCCACAAAATCCCTAAGTTTTACTTAGTGAAAAACCTAAGGCAGATGGAAAGCAGGAAGGAGGGCTAGAGAAAACTCATTATTATAGAATATGAATTATTACCCACAAGTCTCTCAGGTCACCTCTGCTATGCTGTGAAACACACATACTCTCAGCACAAGGCTCATTAAAATACAGGCTATCTGACAGAATGGGGCTATTTTTACCTAGGCTGAACAATATCCAGGCATCTTTCTCAAGCAGTTAAATCAAACTCATACTAAAAACCACATTAGGAAGGAACCAAAACCAAGCCAAGTATCTCAGACAGCAGTTTTTGCCTGTCCACACCTTTTTGCTGTTTCTGCTGCTAAAAATAAAACTGCTAACAGTCACCAAGAAGCCACCAAAACGCTATCCAAAGGAAGTGAGCTCATCTGGACTTCCCAAAGCACACACACCTCCCCACAGCACAGCAGCTCCCGTGGCAGTCCTGCAGCCTGTTACCTGTGCTGGTTTCACAGCAGCTGGCTCATCTCCCCCCAGCCCCAGAGCCCAGGCTGGTTTCACAGCCTGCCCGTGGCTAACGCGGCTGGCAGGGCGGCG
>NW_008594554.1:0-19232 GCF_000691845.1 Merops nubicus | reverse complement strand
AGCAGGAATTAGGATTTTCCCAGACACTCCCAGGAGTCATTCAGGAAAAAAATATCAATTATGTCGCATCACCTTTGTGTGGACCACCACCAATGCTTGGAAAAGTAAAGAACTCATCACACACTAATAAATCAGTCCTGCCTTTTGTCAGGACAGTAGATGGCAAACGAGGGAATGGTCACTGACAGTCCCAACTCTGTTCTTCAGCAAGATGAAGAGCTGCTGCTCTTAAAAAAAGGCGTTGCCTGGAATATGTTGAAACCAACATTACATGAGCTTTGCCTTCTGCAATAATCCAGAGAGGAACATTAGAAAGCAAGAACAAATATCTTTTCAGACTGCCTATTATCAGGTACCTGTGGACTGGTAGGAGCTGCACACACAAGAACTGCTGTGATCAAACTCTACAGACAAGTTGTCTGGTTACCACCATAGTCCTTGGAATAGTGACATACTCCCAGCCTGTGTAGAGAGTGTTTTAGTCAAGATTCCTTCTGAGGATCTCTACTGGCCTTGTGAAACAGGAATGCTGCTGATTTTTGGTGACCCATTCCTGAGCTTCTGCTGGTGTTCTCATTTCCCCTGGTACTGCACAGGATTCCCCAGCTCAGCCTCCCAACACTCCAGGAGCCCTCCTCACAGGGGACACTCGTGGGGAACAGGGGTGAGATCAGCTCCCCAGAGCTGGTCGTGGCTGTTCCACACGTGCTCCTCAGACCAGGACCTCGCTGCAGCTCTGCTCTCAAAGCACAGGCCCCATCTCACCACACAGACATCTGACTGGAGAGCAGCTCATGGGGAAAGGGCCGTTGTGGGACCCAGGTGAGGTCACTGTCCATAACTCATCCCACACAGAGGAGGAGGAACTGCTGCCTTGGGGGCTTGGCTTTTACCTCTCGGACTACAGTCTCAGGCAGCCACAGACTGAGACAGGGGATACAAATGTCTTTTAAAGCACAAAGAAGTCTACTTGTTCAAATGCTAGCTGGCCATAAAGAAAGTCAGGAATGCTGCCAGAGCCCCCCCAACACTCCATTTCATGGGGTTCTCTCTGAGGAGACATGTATGTGAAGAAATCTCCTAAGTAAATATATCCAGAGCACCATCATGCAGGACATTGCTGCCTCTAAACTTGTGTAAACAAACACAGCTTATCTGAAATAAATTCATTTGGTATTTTAACTAAATAAGGCTCCAGCAGATCAGATTAAATCTCCAAGTTAGAGGCTTTTGCCTTCCCTTATTTTATGTACAGAAACTATCATCTTCTGTTTCACACAGGATCCTACAGAAAAGTGTTCTCACCTCCTTCCTGCCTCTCTGCCTCTTCTTACCCCTGGGCATGCTTTTAATGGCATTACCAACTGGCTGGTAATTAACTTTTACTCTGGTTTAGTTATTGACCATTTCCCAGGACAGATTATGCAGAAGAAGCTATTTCACCCACAGCACAGTCCTAGCCAGAGGTAAAACACCATACCTAGTAACAGATAGTCTTTTTTATACCCTTCTGGGAGAGCAAGTAACCATGGATGCTCAAGAAACAATGCCTGCAGATAAAAAGAATGCCTCCAGATAATAAAGTTTGTCAGAAGAGATTTGCACATTTCTTTGAACTGATATATTTATATCCTGCTAATTATTTGAGAAAAATCTCAGAGACCTTATCACAAAGAAAGTCAATGCTACAGTTATGTTTTTTCCCCTCAAGTCTAGTTTTCTTTCTGAAGTAGCCCTTAAACTCTAAAGTTTGCTTTTAATGTTTTCTTTTCAGTGGTTTTAGTAACTTACACCTATGCAAACACCTCCACCCTAGAGCATGGCCGTGCAACGGGTCGGGAAACACCTTCAGAACTGAGGCCCATGAGAAATTTTTCACAGAGAGCCCAGGTCACCTTTTGAAAGGCCTGACCTGGCTGCTCAGGGCTCACTCTCTTGCTCTTGCTCAGCTCTTCCCCGGGAAGCACGGGCCGTGGCTGTTACACGGCCACACAGCACAGCTGACAGCTTCAAGGAGCTGCACGAGCAGGAAGCAAACAACAGTAGGTCACCTTAGGGTCTTTTTTTTTTTCCTTTATAGCCACTGGAATGGCAATTTAGGGAATGTTCTGCTCAGCAGGTTTTCAGCTTCTGATTTTCCCTCTACTCTTAAAGGCATAAGAGAGGCAAAATATCAGAGGAAGGACTGTGCCACAGGCTTTGAAGCAACACCACACATCGAGGGGAGCAAAGAGGGAAGTCACCTCCACTCCCAAAGCAAAAGGCAGTGGAGATGACTTCATTTTACTCCACCAAAGATGCAGAGTAAGCAGAAATTCAGGATGTCTTTGTGGAGGAGTAGCTACTTCACACAGAACAATCCCTTTTTTAGAGCCCAGAGTCTCAGTAATTCAATTCCTATCTTGTTTAAATGCTTATAAGTATTTTGCACCTTATACCAGGGAGCTCTAGTCTACAAAATCTCAAGTAACTAAAGACTTATACCAGATGTGGAGGTAGGGGAAGAGGATGGCCCAGCTGAACAAACATCCTCAAGCTGACAAAATCAAATCAATGTGTCCCAGAAGTGTATATTGAAACATCAATTTGTGCACCTCAGAGGCTGTCAGGTTCCTGAATCAGTTACTTTTCAGAAAGGAAATCTGAAAATAGCAGTGGCAGAGTGCACAGTGGCAAAGATAACACTAGAACAAAACAAAACACCAGCCAGAGAGATTCTACCATTCCTCTGATCCACCAAATACCACAGTGCTTTATGATACCTTCTAAACTACTTTATAATTTCACTTAAAATTATGTGACACTAGAACAAAACAAAACACCAGCCAAAGAGATTCTACCATTCCTTTGATCCACTAAATACCACAAGTGCTTTATGATACCTTCTAAGCTACTTTATAATTTCACTTAAAATTAAGTGAAACAAACCCAGTGCAGTCATAGGAAGCCATTCATATTGAAGCTTATCTAGTTTTATATGAAAATATTTCTGTAATTAAGCAACAACCAAACTGATGTCCCTTAGAAGTAGGTTCTCAGCTGGTGCCAACTTGGACAATTGTCTTGATCTCAGTGGAGGTACCAAGTTTTGTATCACCTAAGATCCACTTCTCACTGGTTTTATAGAGGCAAATCATTAAAAATCATTTGAACAGGTCCAAGAACTATTTTGTCCGTTCTGAAGAGTCTGAAAGAACTGTCAGACTTCTTGATACAGAACCAGGAAGCCTATATAATTTATGAAATATGCCTCTTTTCATCCTTGTATGCAAAAACTATGCAGACACTGTAAATACAGCAGAAGCTGGCACAGCAGCCTGATGGCAAGGGACAGGTTTGACTGTTTGCTCTGAGGACTCTCCAACTGTGACCCCAGGAATAAAGGCAAATACAATCACTTGTCTCTTCTGACAGTTTAGTTTGAATACATTAGGTGTCCAGACATTCAATTAACAGCTCTTCACAGCCAACAAGTGCCATTGCTCATATATTCTGGCCTCCCAAGAAAGAGTCCATTAAATCTTACCAGCTACTCCCTTCACAAGAGCTGATTTTCCTGTACTCTATTTCCCAGAAAATTGACCTCCTTCAGAAAGAAACAGCAACTACTGAACCTCCCTTGGCAGCCAGTCCCCTGGGAAGCAGCTCTGTCAGGCCAGGAACACGAAGCCACAAAAAGCCACAGGCTGAGGTCCCTCAGACCTGGCCCTGCCCCACCAGAGGACAGCAGCCATGGAGCCAGAGCTGCAGGTCAGCCTGAGCTGCACAACACCTGGGACTGGCACCATGAGGAACTGCAGGGTAGCCCAGTTTCACCTCTGACTAATGGGATATCAGAGCTGAAACTATCCAGAACTGCTGGGGTTTCCTATATACCATGTTAGAAATGCAAGAAGCCCTCACGGCAGCCACTGCAAGCAAGCTAGGGTTTGTTTCCCCTCTCTGTTATCTTTTTCTCATGCACTAAACAATCTGTCTGCTTTGTTTATTCTGTCAATAGTGCTGTGTGCCAAGTGTGATATAAAAATATATTTAGAATTTAATTAAATTTCCAAAGCCACGGGGAAAACAAAGGGAAGGGGGTATGTGAGGAGAGAGAGGGAAGCATCCTTATAGTCTGAAGTTCAAAGCTCTTTTCCAGTTCTTTTAAAAAAAAAACCACACATATATAAAAATCTGCATCTTGGACATGAACTACTTAGTGTAATTCTTTAACACAGTGTCCATCCTGCTCTGGTGACTGGAATCCAGATTCAAGCCACCAGAAACAAGCTCAAGCACGTTTCACCATCACAGAGACAACTACCAGAGACACAAGGTTGAAAGTAGGCTACAAGAGCAAACTTGGATAAAAGGCCACATGAAGAAGGAGATCCTAAAACCAATATAAAATAATTCCTAAAAATCTGGTTTTATTACTTTCTCTTAAAAAAAAAAAAAACGTCAGTCTTCTCACTGGAAGCAACGTGTCTATGCCAGAGAGGAACAGAGAGAAGCAGGTCTGAGTTGGGGAACAAAAGCAGATCAGAACAGCAGAAACAAGTCAGCAGCCAGTCCCAAACAGTCTGGCACACAACAAAACCTACCAGTAATTACCAGCTTCCCAGCAGCCTTCAGTGTGAGACAGTGGAAGAGCTGCAGATGAGATGAACAGATGGGAAGACAAAGCCAGTCAGGAATCAGAGCAGAGCTCCAGCAAGGAGAATCTCCCCCAGTGTACATTTTGCAGTCTTCATTTCTCTAACTAGGTCAAGTGATTTTTTTTCCTTTTTCACCCCTTGACTGCTGTCTGCAGAAAAAAGTCCTTAATTGAGAAGGATGGATCCCCAAGAACCCTCAAAAATATTCTGAGCATGTATGGCAAATAAAGAGATGAATGAATACACTTGTGTTAGAAGCCCTCTAAACAAGGCAGCACAGCAAAGACACAAAGTGGATTCCAGCAGTGTAAATAAATCACAGTTTGTAGCATGAACTCTAACCAAGGTAGAGAAGAGTTTGCTCCATGAGGATGGATGGAAGGGGATAAAACTGAAAGTGCTTCTTGGAATGGCCAGAGCCAGCGTGGGAGAATTTATGTGCAATGCTGACAGATGGCAAAAAGCCCTGGTAATTGCATTCAGTTTTCTTACCAATTGGAATTACTTTTCCCCCTCTTCATCTTAAAAG
The DNA here is from genome assembly GCF_000691845.1 of Merops nubicus. Classification (NCBI taxonomy): domain Eukaryota; kingdom Metazoa; phylum Chordata; class Aves; order Coraciiformes; family Meropidae; genus Merops; species Merops nubicus. The sequence continues at coordinate 14,063 of NW_008594554.1, read as the reverse complement.
TTTCTCGATGCTCTGCTATCAAAACAAATTTGAGATGTTAGTAATAATACATTTTATTCATCAGCGTTCCACAGCCAGAGGTTTGTGAACATGTCAACTCAAAACTCAGGAGCAAACGAACGGGGCGTTCAGGTAAGTGTACAAAATCTGCTCCAAATAATAAACAACCCAAAAACATTTCAGCTAATACTGTACAGACACGATCAACAAAAGGCTCTCTCTTTCAGTTCTACCCTGCACACTCAAATCATTCAAGGGCTGCCACAGTGGCATATGTGCAGATAATCCCAAGCAGGGGTGCCTCTGAATGCTAAGCACCAGTTTATTTTGGCTGGGTGGGAAGACAGCTCAGCCATTGTACAGCAGTGTCCCCATGTCCCCCAGCACACGCTGCGGCACAAGGCACAGCCCCTCACTTCAAAGAAATGGGAATTTAGTCAACATTTGATCTAAAAAACCCCCAAGGCCACAAGAATTACAGAGACAGATAATGCTGAAAATGATGTTCCCTCCTCTGCAAAGCCAGGCCTAACCAAACGGCCACTGATGTCCATGGCAGGACTCCCACTGCCTCCACTGGTGCTTGGCTGGCACACAGAGGGACAAACCAGCAGTGCTGGAGCCCGGGGTGAGCAGCAGCCTCAACTGCTCTGCTCTGGCTGTGCCAGTCTGCCCACAAGACTGGAACAGACTCAGGAGACCCAAGTCATCCACTGCATCCTGCTAGGCAGCCTTTGATGAGTCATTTGTCCTCTGGAACTCACTTCTCCAGTCCTTCACCTACCGCTTTTGCAAAGTTCTCAAATCTCTCTTGATGTGGTTAAAAATAAAAAGAAAGAAAGAAAAAAGCACAGTACATGGAAGCTCCACTTGCCTCTCTGGGCAGAGACCAAGGTCCAGTCCTCTCTGGACATTCTCCAAGACCAGATTTCCAGCTTGAATTTCAGACTTTCACACGCAATGGGAAGCGATCAGTGGCTCCAGGATCACAGTGCAGCACAACCACCAGTCTCCAGTGTCACTGGTGCAGTACAACACACAATGAGACAAGGTGAATCCTCAGTTCCCCATCTGATGGCAGGTGAGCTCAGGTCAGGTGATGGTCTTTATTCTTAAGATGAACACCAAGCCTTCAAGTTACTCCTGAAGGGCTTCTCTCCTAAATTAGAACTCTACCAACACCAGCATTCAAACAATTATAACCTACAAACTGCCTCTGACTGACATCAGGAGCTAAACCACACTTAGAGGTACAGAAAGGTCCAAGCACTGACAAACTACTACAGACTTCCCCTGCATCTGCTGAACACAGGCACAATCCACCAAAAGAGAACCCAAAAGCCTGTTCCACACATTGCCTCAAGTCCATTGGGCAGTAACAGTGGAACTGAGCACTCCACAGCCATCCCTCTGGTCTCACACTCACCTTTTCCAAGAAATATCTTAGTATTCAAAAGACAGAGAAGTTTTTCAGTATTACGAGCTCTGTGTTCCAGTGTGCCCAGAATATTTGGATGTACAACAGAGATTTGAAGAAGTGCTTTCATACCAAAATGCTTGTCTGCTCTTGTAACTCTGACAAATAAGAGATTATGTCCTCTGCTAGCCTTACCTCACCTGAATATATATAGCATCTAGTAGAAATAGAAGGTGGTTCATATCTGGGGGGGGTTAGGATTTATTTCATAGCTAACAGAAACCAGTGCTGCACCACTGCTGTCACTGGGTCTGCATCAGCTGTACACAAGCTGGCAATGACACCAGTCCAAGAGTTCCCTTTGGAATTCTCTTGGGCACAGCCTGAGAAACCAAGGCACTGTTAGAACTCTGCCCTGCACACAGGATGGAAGTGTAACTCTCCAGAGCTGGACACAGCACTGTGAGCAGGCAATGGCTCCAGCTTCTGCTCATGTCCTCAGCTCACAGCGTGCAGGAGGTAAGCTGGTAACTGCAGCGGTCTGGTTTAGGGGAGGCACTGAAGAGCTCCGGGGAGAAGGCTGTGCACTGCCCCAGCCTCAGCCAGCACGCTGAGCAGCACTGCACCGCCACCTCTTGGCAGGCAGTCAGATATCAAAGCACAAACGGACATCAACAAGGCATGAGAAGATATTTAAACATATAGAGACAGACATGTTTCTCTTACTAGCCAAATAAATGCAGACTCAAACTCCAGCTGAAGAGTTTGACCAATACCCACTTCATTTCCATGACTTCTTACTTACTACTGGACACACCTAAAAACTGTTCAGAATTTAAATAGGGTCTAAAATTCTTTTTAAAAATTATTTTTCCACAAAGAGTCACTAATTTTTCTAGCCAGCTTAATATGAGCAGTACACAACCTACATCCTCAATTCAAGATTTTATCCACTTGATTAAAACAGTATCAAAATGCCAGCTGAGCTGTGGGCAAAAACATGGCTGTAAGTTTTGGTCCCTTCAGGTACATCAAATGATAAATAATTTGCACCATAGAGCCAAGACAGGAATACAGCCTAGTGCCACCTGTACACCCTGGAAATGTTGAGGCAGGAGAACATCATTACCAGCAGTGTCTGATGCACAATGTTTACACTGCCTGCAATATGAGATCTAAGAGATCATCAAAATATTCCAACAGCTCCAGAAAATGTCATCAGAGTTTAAAATTTTGACAGCTACCAGCTAAAGAAACAATTCAGCATTAAGCAGGAAGACACATCACCACCCACTGGTGGAACCACCTGCTTAAGTTGGAGAGTGACTCTGCTCTGGTTTTGCAAGCTCCTTCCCAAAGACAGTGACAGCCCTGCAGAAGGGGAACCTTCTCTGTAGCACTGAGCTGGGCTTCTAAATACTCCTGTTTGCCTCAGGAAAAGAGGTTCCTCACTTGTCTGCCTCAGAGAGGTAAAATCTAAGAGCAGGTCCCTAAATAATTTGGGGATTTAGTCATACTGAAATTCAGTGGCACCTACAGGGCTCTTAAAAACACTACATGTAATTCCTGAAACTATGTGCAAGTCACCAGCTAAAATGTACTCTGCAGACTTGGGTTACTCCACAGTAGATGGCACAAAGTCTTGGTAGGCCCAACAGTGCACAAAGAGTAAGACCCACAGCAGAGTCTTCAAGAGCTCTTTTCTAGGGACAAAGCAAACAAAGAGCAGTTGAACAACAGCTCTCACGAAGCACCAAACCTTGCACCAGTCTAATTTACCATTATTCCATCTGAGCAAACAGGAACAATCTGCAGCAGCTGAAAGTCTAGCCCATCAAATGTGTCTATTCACAACATGCTATAAAACAAACTCAACAGCATGAGCTTTAAAAAACACACACACCACAGAATTATGAAGTTGGAAAGACTGCACTGAGATAAACAAGGTCACTGTCTACTTACTTGAGATGCAGTTACATGAGTTTGACCTTTCTGTAATAAGTGGTAATTTCAGTGAAAACAGCCTTTCAGTTCAGGAGGAAAGGAAAATAAGTCATGTATCCTGCAGTTGCAGTTTATGATGAGACTCCCAGCCCTAATTTAAAGGTCACTAACAATCCTTTGAAAGCAAGATTGCTTTTTGCTTTTTCCACATTTCACAGAACGCTGTCAGGGTTTGACTACTCTGCAACAGCAACATCACACAAGCCTGGCCAAGAAAGAACTTCAGCCCTCCCATCAGTCCTTATCACCTCATTAGGAGTGCCCAAAATAGCAGCAAGCAGCAAGAAACATCAGGAAGAAAGTTGGTACAAAGGATTGATTTGCACTGTAATTCTATCACAATATTTGTATCAGTATTTGCTCTCTGGTAACAAGCAGAGGAACTGAAGACTTACTATGCTAGGTGGCCTACATAAAGGTTGGAACTGGACAGTCAGTCTTTGCTCCCCCTTCCCCTAAAAAGGGCCATAAAGTATGATTCAGGTGGGAGTTTCTCTGGTTTTGTTGGGTTCAGCTGTGGGGTTGCTTTTCCCAAACCACCCTCTGGCACCAGGAACACGAGCTGCAGCTGACTCACTTTCTTCATTTCCAAGAGTAAAAATATATGTAGACATGAAAACTAATTACAGCTCTTAAATCCACTGTGTGCAAATTAGTTCCTGGTCTGCCCTCTGAGGCAGCAAGCAGCTCACCTGCAGCAAGGTGATAAGCACAGGCCTTCCACCTCTCCCTCACTCTGACTCCTGTGATGATGGAAAGTAAGGTACCCTTAGCACACAGGAAAGGAGAAACAACTGTCAGTCAAGAAGCACTTGGGCAAGTCAGGGGAAAAGATGAAAAACCAGGCCAGGGCTGAAAACGTGATGTCCTGTTTGGGAAATTATGTTATAAAATGCAATACCCTGAGCACACCTGGCAGCTGCTAATCTGTGTGTGTCACAGGCTAAATGCTGCTTCTAAAGGAGATGCTAACTCCTGTGTCATTCACCACACAGCTTAGCTATGCAACTGCCTCTTTGCTTCCCCAAACTCTCTACAACAAAAGAGCTGAATGGCATTAAACCAAGGTAATGCCAAATTAAAATCAGAGCAAGTTGTTTCCACAGCAGCTCAACTGCTTTTCAGACAAGAAGAGTGTTCTCTCCTTCTCCTACACAGCAGCCTGTGATGTGGGCTGTGTGCAAAGGACACACCTCGGGGAGCTCAGTGTCAAACAGGATTAACCATGGCCAGGACACATTCCTAAAAAGTTCACCTCCTACATGGGGATTCCCCAGTGCAACACTGGGATCTTCACATCTGTAGCTTTAGATTAGATCTGTGTGTGTGGAAATAGCTGCTGGGAGATCCTTAATAGAGCTGGAGAAGATCCCTGGGGAACTCCTAATCCATGGGATGCCAGAGCCTGGAAGCATGCAAAGAGCTGCTTGTGCTTTTAACCTAACCTCAAGAACTTCTTTAAAGACTTACCACTAAAGCTCTCTCCAGGGAAGAGATTCAAGCTGGTACTGAAGACACCTAAGAAAACCTCTGTGTTCACACAGCACAGCTCAGCTAAGGACTTTCCTGAGACAAGGTGGCTGGCTACTCTTCCTGCTCACTGAGCCTGATGAGCTCATCAGTGGGGAAGCCTCCATCATGTGCCTGAGGAAGCTGAGGCCACGGGTAGTCTGGTGCAAGAGAAGGCAAGCTTTACCCTTACAGATGCACTGGGGCACCAGCTCATCTGCCTGTGCAGCTCCTCAGGGCTATTTCCTTCTCCAAAGGAAACACAAAATGAGCTCTGCTGGTTGCTGCCTCAAGCAGGTAACTTGGCATTTTTTCCCCATCCTTCTGCGGAACCCAAACCCCAGGGCACAGCAGAGCTGCATGGGGCTCCTTCAGCCCCCCACTGCTTTGGGGTAGCAGAGCCTGCTTCCAAGAGCTGTGGTGCTGCTGCACACCCAGCTGCCCCCTTGCAGCCTGATCACTTTATACAACAAGCACTTCAAGGCAGTCAGTGTTACAACAGGCAAGGATGACAGCAGGCTGGAGATGCCTTAGAAACACCTCCAAAACGTGTCCTTTCACCACGTGATGCTGGTGGTTTGGAACAACATTGCTGAGCTCATCAAACACCCCGGGTCCTTCCCCTCCACACTGGCAGCTGCTGTCCCTACCCCCCTGAGCAGGAAAGGGCAAGGGACCTGCTGCAGAGCAGAGGACAGCCAACCATGGTCAAAAATTCAGCAGTGATGGCACTTCCAGCTTCTTCACAGAAAAAGAACAATTGATTTGTCTGTGTATATCAAAAAAAAAATCCACTGAAAATTGTTTCTCTAGCTAGACCCTCACTAGGCAGGTAATTTCTGAAGCCTCTATCAATCCAGTTACCTGTCCCAGGAAGCACTGTTAAGGGAAAGCAATATCACAGATGTAGCCACCAAGAGCAAGATGACATCTAGACAGATTCTTCCTACCTTTAAAGGTTCTGTACAGAAAATTATCTTTTACTTGCTCAGGTCCAGCTCAGTTCCAACCAAAATGGTATTTAAAGGTTACGGTGCAAAACTAGATGCCTCAGTCCTACACAAGATGGCTTATTAATTGCCCTAGACAGGCACACACTAATAATTTGTTCATATAATTTGCCAAGGGAATTGATTTACTACCCTGGTGAAATACTGCACTAAACACACATCATTTTTCCTTTATACTGCTCCTCCCTTCTTAAAAGCATTCTGCTTGACTGCATGCCTTGCTGAATTATTATTCTATAATCATCAAGTGATTTATTTAACTACTATAGTACACACAGTTAACATTCATCTATATTTTTATTCTAATCTCACCTTTATGCTTTCTGTTGTCATACCAACAAGGAAAAATTATGGATTTCATTTAAACCAAAGTACAGTTTTAGAACAACAAGATAAGATCAGGGACTTCTTTTATTCTCTTGCGACACATCTTTCTCAACAATGTAAATATTACAAAAATGTGAAATGTAATCTTTCTGAAAGCATAAATAGTGCAGAATCATCAGGTTGAAAACTCTGTAATATATTAAGCAAACATTGCCTGGGAAAAAAACCCAACAAAATAACCCCAAAACCCTGAATTCATTTTTATTACTGTCAAATCATTTAATAAAGGCAATGCTACAGCCCAAGATGCTGTGTGTGACAAGACTTGTTCCACAATCCATCATGCCTGACCCAACACCCATCAAAGATGATAAAGATGACTCCTGACCCAGCCCATCTGACCCACAGAGCAACACAGCTCCCCAGCAGCCTCAGCCTACACCCACTTTTAGATGACTTGCATTCCACCAGTTCTTGAGAGATATTAACCAGCAAATGAAACCTGATTAACGCTACAGTCTCAGAGGGCACTGAGTTCATTTCACAGGCAGCACAACAGACTTTGCCTGCTCGTCTTCTGTGGCTTGGAAGATGACCCCTGGGCTTGCCAAGACAAACCTGCACACTTCTCTCCATGTCTACATCAATTCTGGGCTCATGCTGACTGGAAATAAGGCTCATGTGTGCCTGAAAATACCCTGAATCTGTACAACACACAGAATTGACAGCAAAGCACTGAAAGGAACTGCTTCAGCAAGAGTATCTACATGCCCTAGATCACACTAGCAATGAGAAATCATGAACAAAAACTTATTTATTCAAAAAAGGAAGCCAAAAAAAAGGACTTGTTCATAAGAAATTTCCACACCTTATTTTATGGGGCAAACAGATGAGTGAAAGTAACTGCTTCAGCAAGAGTATCTACATGCCCTAGATCACACTAGCAATGAGAAATCATGAGCAAGAACTTAAATTTATTTAAAAAAGGAAGCCAAAAAAAAGAACTTGATCATATGAAATTTCCACACCTTATTTTATGGGGTATACAGATGAGGCAAAGTCACACAGGTTTCCAGAAGGGACAGGGATTCTGAAGGAAGGGAGAAGGGAAAGCAAGCATACGATCACATCCATCATCTGGGAGTTTTACTCAACAGAGTAGCCTGAAGAACATCTGGAAAATAACAGAGGCATCTAGACCCTCAACTCAGAGAAGATAATTTCAATGGATGTAGTCCTTTGAAACAAATTAAGTTAGAAATTTAGGGAAAGGTGACAGCTCTGTATTAGATGTGTATATACACACAACAAGCATGTATTTCTAGACCAGGGGACCCACCAGAACACTGAGGCACACACCTTAAAGCTCAGCTATGCAAAGCTCCCAGTCATGTGCAGCAGCAGCAAGCCCTGCCCTGGCAGCAGACACATCCTGACAGCCACAAGCCCATGGATCACCACCACCTTTGTGACTGCTCTGTGCACAGCAAACCAGGGTGCTGCTGTCACTGTCAGCTGTACCAGGAAACCAAAGCTTGACCTCAGTTTGGCTTCAGCTCTTTATTCCACAAGATGTGGAGGTCACAGACATAAAGGCTTGTGACACGCCCACCTGAACGGCCAGGGAAGCACTTGCTGGGTGAAGGTAGTAACTCAGTCAAATCTAGCTGGCACTGAAGACACTAGAAGCACAACCTACTACAAATGCAGAAGCCACCACACCATACTAACCATGAACTGAATCACCCTGCACAGGCAAGGGTCCAGGGAACTGCAGGACAGCCACTCTGGTGAAGGGCAGCCCAGCACAGCTACATGGACACTGCCCCAGCTTCATCCCCTCCCTCCCTGCAACTGCTGCAACACACAGTTCTGTCTCCAGTGAACTGCTGAAGAGCAGCAGCACGTCAGGTGAAACTGTGCACTGAATTTTGCAGCACAGGTTTGCTAAGCACACTATGGCACCAATACACCTATCAAAAAGGCCAACTTTGATCCCTGGGAACTGCCCCTCACATAAGCAGCCCAGAAGAGACCCCAGCAGTGTGTGAGTGCATCTCCCTTTTCCACAGAGGGCTGGCCAGAGGTCACCAATGTCAAGTGATTTTTTTTTTCCTACAAGGCAGATGGGGAGCACAGCAGAAATTTAATGTGCACTTCAAAGGGAAAAAATTCCTTCAGTCTGTGAGGCAGACCTATGTCTCACTCAGTAAGGAGATTCTTTTGAAGAGCTGTTGTTGCACTTGGATCTGTTTAACTGGAATGCTGTTATTGCCTTCCCCAGTAACTAAGTAGAACACCACTCTCAGGACAGGCTCCCTCCAAAACTTCAGCCTGTAGATGGGTGTAGCCTTTGCAAGTGGCTCACCTACTGCTGTCAGGCCAAAATCCTTCACAGATGCAAATTTATTTAACTGAAGTAAATCCTGAGAGTAATTTTCACCAAAACACACTGCTGTTAATCAGGAAGCAAACTGCACGTTAAGATCTGAATTTTTCCCATTGTTCTAAACCTGGTTTGTTTCCATCTGAGGATGTGACAAAACATTATGTTACATGACTTTTTTACTCATATGAAAGTCAGGACTTTGTGTCTGTGTATTGGCAACGAGATGTATGGTTCCTGTCACCTAATCGATGCTGCAAGAGCAGTGTGAGATGAGAGGTGGACTGCAGAGCCCCGTGACAGCCAGGAACAGCAGCTCAGCCACTGAGTAGCTCCTGTCACGGGCTCTGCATCAGCGTTCTGATCTCTACAAGAAAGGAAACAAAGTTCATCTCTTCCTGCAAAGCACTTGGAGATCTTTTGATAAACGCTGTTCTTCAAACACAGCATTTTCCAAGGTCAGTCCTCTCTGCACAGCTCAGGCATACCTAAATAAACTGATCTGCAACTTCTCCTCCTGTGGATTCACAAACACAATTACCAGGCATTTCATTCCAGCATCCATTTACTTCTGGAAGATTTAGCCAGCTCATTAGCACGCAGCAGGAGCCCCAGGCTCAGGAAGGACCCTCCCAAGTCCTGCTCCCAAAGGCAGCAGGGGCAGGTGTGACTCACTGGGAAGGAGCTCAGCACTCCCAGCAGTTCCAATTCTCAGCCCTTGAAGGGCTTTAATGTACTTCACAAGCTATAAAGGAATTGAGTTGCAAATGGACAAACCTAGTTTCCTAGCTAAGCAATTAGTAGAGTATTAATCTATTTATTTTTTTAGAAGCCAGTAGCAGCAGTGCAGTGCATAGAGGGGAATCACAGCTGTGGTCAGTCAGATGTTCACTCATAGCACTGAACTACAAGTAGTGTTATCTTCAAATAACTGCAGGTGGGTCTGAGAATGGCTCCAAAGTAGGAAAGAGAAAAATATTTAAGTTCTGACTCCTCATCTTCAAAGAGCAGACTACAGTGCAGAGAACAAGGGGGCAGGCAGGGGACCTGTGTTCATCACCTGTATGCTGGAGGCACCTCACAATGCCAAAAAAAAAGAAAAACAGAAAATTTTTAGATCTGATCTTTCCACAATTCCCTGAGCACTTAAGAGCAGACATTGGTATGTGGCATCAGATTGCTCACATCTATATATCCTGCCTAAATACACTGTAGAACATTTATATTCTACTGGTTTACTACTAAAAAACAATAAACTGCAAGGGTGATAATAAATCAAAGTACCTTTCTGCATTATCAACACTTCTCAAAGCATGGTTCATCATCAGCCTCCCAGCCAGGAACTCAGGGCAGCAAAACTCTCCCAGGATGTGCACAGCTCATCTCACCAGCTCAGCCAAGGCCACAGGGAAACCCACCACCTCAGTGTCTAGACACCAGTCTTTGAACCTGACAAGCCCCAGAATATTGTCACTCTGCTCCACTTAATGGGATATTGATTTTTTATACTTCACTCTCCACAAATCAATATTCTAATAGAGGCACAATAGACTGGCATAAAGAGGGAGAGTACCTGCCCACCAACCTGATGGAGATGATGATCCAGAAATGAAGGTCAAATCAAAGGAAAATTTAAACCTGATGTGAGGAGAAGAGCAGCACAAAGAAGAGTCTGTAAGCAAGAAAATTAAAAAGAAAAAAAAAGTATCAAGATGAACCAGAGAAGGAAGGTCAAAGGAAAATTTAAACCTGATGTGAGAAGAAGAGCAGCACAAAGAAGAGCAGCACATTTTCTGTAAGCAAGAAAATGAAAAAGAAAAAAAAATATCAAGATGAACCAGACAAGGAAGAAGACACAACCTGAAGCAAGCATGGATAAGGCAGCCAACAAACTCTCAGCCTGGGAAACCAGCCTGAAGTCCCTTTGGGCTGCCTGCCCTCCATGCCATGATTTCAGAAGCACTTCAGGCCTTCTGCAGGAACATCTCCAGTACATCACACAGCAGATGTACTTCCTTTTGAAGTAAAATAGCCAGTTTAAGGATCTGAGCAGCCTATTGAGAACAAAGTCAGAGAGAAACCATGTGCAATGTAAAATAAAATACTTAAAAGGAATACTTTATTATTCCAGAGATCAATTCTGTGGGAAACTAGGAAGCCAAAGGGAGCCTTCAAACAGGCTCTTTTAGCAAAAGGTCTTCTTCTGATCGTGTCTTTCTGGTGCAGGCAGCAAACAACTTCTTACACTACAGAATTTAGGATGAAATTTGCCATCTTGTGCAGCCTACTGACTTGCTGACAGAAGACTAGTGCAAGAGTATTCCTGGGGCAGAGCATCCCCCCACACCAGGACCTGCCCAAGTGGCAATCCCACCAAAAACCACCTCAGATGCCCCAACAGAAGCCAAGCTGCAAATGAGCCCAAGCACACTCTATGCCAGGAGGGCCAGCCTCACAGCAGGCCATGCAAGGAGGAACTCACACCCAGGGAAGCCACTGATGCTCTCTGTGTGGCACCTGAGCTGTGGCCAGCTGTGGACCCTACAGCTCAAAACAGACATGGAGAAGTTGGAGATGATCCAGCAAAGGGCTACCAAGAAGGTTAGGAGATGAAGCAGATGACCAGTAAGAAAAGCCTGAAAGCCATATGCTTGTTTATTCCAGCAAGAACACTGCAAGAACACTATGAAGAGTAATTCTGAAGATAACAGAGTCAAACTCCTCTCAGCAATGACAAATAAAGCACAAAGACAAAAAACTGCAGCTAGGAAAGTACAGATCTGATATTTGGAAAAAACTCTCACTGGGAAGCTGGCACAGCCCTGAAACCAGCAGCCAGAGAGGCTGGGAAATCTCAGGTGTTGAGAGTTTTCCAGAAATCAGTCAGCTCAAGAAGGCCACAGCTGGTATCACTGCCAGCTGACAAAAGGGTTGCACCAGATCACCAGAGCTCCCTGCCAACTACCAGTAATGATGATGAGACTAAGAATTCATGAGATCAATATTATGTATTAATCACTTCAAATTATTTAGATTCCACCACACTGACATGAGAAATAAACCTCCTAGAAAAAGCCTCCTTGATTCCAGGGCCTTCTGCCTATGAGAAAAGCAGTTTTAGATCTAATTTCTTCTAGACTAAGACTGTGCCCAGATTTCTGAGCACAGGTCCCTTCCTTGCAGCTAGCTGAGTCACAGGTTCACACCCCCCTGGAGCTCCACCACCCTGTCACAGAACACAGCATCAGCCACCACAGCTCAGAGAAAGGAGATGAAGACAGCTCTCAAATGAACTCATTGTTCTAACCTTCCAAGCTCCAATTATCAGATGGTTATTAAGAAATAAGAGAAACTGCAGAAAACACTCATAAAAATTATTAATGAGCAGAGCATTATTTATAGAGGGAGACAACCCAACAGCTACATGCACACAACAGAGCAAAGACCAACAACTCCCACAGTCTGGTCCTACAGACAGCACAGTGTGCTGCAGAAGAAATTCTCAGCTGCACCAGGTGCCTTGGTTCAGCACCACAAAGTTCACCTGCAGTTTGATCTTTCATCTCCATTTTCAGCTTCCTTTTAACAACAATTTTAGATAACAAACTAAAATTTTCATCAACTTCTCACCAAACGTGGACATCACAACAGTTCAACCCATTCTTAGTTCAGCACAACAGAAGCCCTGAGTGGGAGGAGAAGGAAAACACTGGATTTTCCATGACCTTTTGCAGATTTCCAAAACCCCACTTCTTGTACACGTAAGCAGTCTGTTTCTTTTACTACAGAGTAATGACTCATTACTTCTGCCATTTTAAAATGGAAAGGAATTCCATCTGGCACTAAGGATTAGCAGCCAAATTATGCATGTCTTGATCTAAAGGTCAATTTGGTAATAACAGAAAGCCCTGAACTACAGAACCAGAGAGTGTTTCAAGAGCTGCAATCACTCCACATTTCAGCATCTATCTCATAAAACTGATCTACTGCCTTCCCCACAACAAGAGCTCACAGGATGACAGCATCAACCCCAAGAAGGCAGGACTCAGAGGCACACACAGGATGCTGCTTGGGTGGACAAACCCAGAGAGGCAGGCTGTGGGCATTTAAAGCCTTCCACCTCTTTCATCCCATGCCACTGTGAAGCACTGATGCTACAGGAACATATCCTTTACATTCACAGCAGCATGCTCTGATGCAAGTCTTCCCCAAAATTACACTCACCAGATACTGGGAGGCACTGACCTCCAGAAGTTCCTCTTCCATACCTTCCCTTCTCTTACAAGCCAAGTGCAATCCTAACCAACCCCATTCAATACCTTCCTACTAATTCTACTGTCCTCATTATCTGTCCAACCCACAGACACAGACTTCACCATCCCATCTCACCTCCACCTCTCCTGGGGTTGCTCAGCTCCTCTTCACAGGCAGGAGGATGGGGACACAACAGGTGAGGACTCTTCCCATTTGCTGTGTGTTGCAGAAGGAGGGATCAGAAAAGACACATCAGTAGCCATTGCAGGGAAAAAAAGACAACCAACAACTTGCTGGAAAGGCACAGAGTATGCTCCAGGGATCTCTGACTCCTAAGCCTGAGCAGCTCATTTCTGGAGGTGATTAAGTGATTTCAAAAGGAAAACACATGGTTCATCCAAAGTGAAAAAGGAGGTGAAAAGACTCTAAGAGCTTCCTCAGCTTTCAGCCTCAAAATAACTGACCCAAGAGGTAAACACAAAAGCTACCAGAACCACCAGCATCCAAAGAACACAACTCTGACTCCTTTATCCCTTACTACAGCTCAGTTTGCTGTTCAAAGATGAGGCAAGACCAACTCTGACTGTTCTACTCTTATCATTCTATACAGAAGCAATTTTGTCATGACTGCTTTAGAAGAACATTCTCTAGAGCACTGGCAAGGCCTCCCAGAGCAAGCCAGAGCTTGGTTCCATGGGTCCAGATCTCCCTTCATCCAGAAAACTAATTTGAGTGAATTATCTCCCCACAGGGCAGCCAAATGGAAGATTAAGGCCATACTCTGCATTCCCATAGATACAAAACTTGCCAATTCTTATTCCATTCCAAAATAAGGAGGCTCTGCCTCCACTGCACTGCTCCAGATGTCAGAATTTCTCATCCTTGTAAGTCCTGAACACGACTCACCACCCATGATTTAACACACATTATATTATTTAATATATACACACGGTTAAGTAAAGTGTAAACCAGCCAGGATTATTGGGGAAAAAAAAAATAAATCACAAAACTCTAATACCTTTAAAAACAAGCAAGGATTTGCAGTCAGATGAGGAGCTAAAATAACCCAGCAGTTGGCAGCTAGCACTTAAATTTCACGGTGTTGAGTATTTTCTCACACATCACACAAAGCCACACCGGTTTCTGGAGGGGCAGC
>NW_008594553.1:29385-38533 GCF_000691845.1 Merops nubicus | reverse complement strand
AAAAAAAAAATTAAATTCCCTGCCACTCCCCCCCCTAATCCTCCTGGAAACCCACGGAGGGGATCCAGGGAACAGCAGATAGAGCCATCCACCCAGAGCTTCTCAGCACTGTGGAAGAAAAATCTCTATAAAACGAAATAGGCAATCAACTGAAATCTATCCTCTTTAAATAAACTGATTCCTTAGTATTTTCCCAGTGTTGCTGTAAGTTGTTGTCTGTGATGTCCCCCAGGGCTCTTTCCTCTGCTCTCTGATTTGGTGTATAAAAGCAGCTCTGAATGATGGATTACTGTGTCATTGCAGCCTGCGAAGGATTAATTTGTTTCATTGATTTCTCTTTAGGCAGATTGCCAGAATTCTCTGCTTCCCACCTTTCCCCGGGACTTCCAGCAGTAATAGACAGTAATAGCCTAAGACAAATCAGCCCATTCTTGTAAAAATAGAAACACAAAATCCTGAAGTCCCAGAAAAGCCATAAAGAATTTTTGCCTTGTGCTGTGAAAACACCGATTCTTAAAAGCAAGTCCACCTCCCCTCCTCAGCTCCCCTTTTATAAGAAAGGTCACAGAGCCCTGTTGGGGGGAGATGCTTAATCTCAGGAGCAATTTCAACCAGCAGTTGCATGTGAACAGTGGGCATTTGACGGTCACGGAGAAATGTTTTGTTCATGCTCAGCAGCAGGGTTAGGAATCACAGAAGGTCTGAGTAAACCTCACAGTTCATTCTTTCCTAAAACCATCGGGCTGCCTATAGCTAATCTATTATTGATCCATCTGGCTGTCTGGGGGTACTGAGGAGAAATGTGGTTTATGTCAGGACCTGATGTTGGGAGTGGGTGGGACTGGACTCTCCCAGATCGATTCGTCTGCGTGCTTTCAGCATCGTCTGATTGGAAAATCAGGCCTTGAAATGCTGGGATGTGATGGAAAAAGGGATCTGGGGACCTCTTTCAGGGCAGGCAGTGGGAGGGCGAGGGGAGGAGAGGACACCCCACGCCGAGGAACCCCACTGCTGCTGCTCTGCCCACACCACTGCTCTCCCCAGACCTGCCCCACCAGCGGCAGCAGACGTGGGTCAGCTGTGCCCATCTATTTGTTTCTGCAATGCAACGCTAAAAATTGCATCGATTCAGTGCTCTCAGGTTAAACTTTAGATGTGATTAGTCCTATAGTAAAAAGCAACGTCGTCACGGGCTGATGTCTTCCCAGCTCAGGCTCCTGTGAAGCTGTGCTGTGCCACAACATCACTTTTAAATAGCACTGAGGGTAGAGAAACATTTATTTCACCTCTCTATCTGCCTTGTGATGAGAGCAGCTCAACAGCTCCTTTCAAAGGGATGGTAAATTTACTGAACTGGATAGCAACAGATCCACTGCATTGCAAACCTAGGAAATTCTGAAGTTACAGCCTTATTCTTTCTATTTTTTTTTTTCCCCTGCTCTCCGGGAGGATGTTAGCCTGCTACTTCCTATTTTAATTTATTGTAATTTCAGGTTGAATCCAAATACCAGCACTTGGGTCACAGCATGATTTCCTTGATATCACGTTGGAAAATATGCCTTGCCCTGCCTGAGCAATGCTCTTGTGTTTACTTGTGTGAGCTCCCTCGGCGGCGTGCAGAGCCTAACTTTCCCCTTCTCCCCCTAACGCAGCTTTTTGAAGGAACTGTGATAGCAGTCCTAAAGAGGGTTGTGTGTTCGCTCCTGGGAATCCCTAGAAATCCCTACATTGTCTGGGGAAACCCTGCGGCGTGGGTTAGCCTGCAGGAAGACAAGGGTGGCTGCCTCCAGGCACGGCAGCCTGGAAAACGCTGGTATCCTGGGGAATGCCGCAGAGCTTCCCTTCAAAGCCTTCCCTGGTGCAACACGGACCCCCTCCCTCCCCTTCCTGGCACAGCACAGGCTCTGCCCGGCATTCCCACTCCTGACAGTTTTTCACTGTTAAGAAACTTTGAAAAGCAAGGCACAAAATGCAACAGTTCACATTTTTCCTGCTTGGATAGCCAAGCCCCAGGGAGGCTTGGCTCTGAGCGCAGGGCTCTTGCTCGGGAGCAAATGCCCCCATCCCCTCTGCCCTGTCCTTGCTGATCCTTTTCAGCTCACACAGGGGAATCCTTCTGCTCCTTCGCTGGGCTCTGATGAAAGTTTTGCTGTCAGTAAATAACGATAACAGTATTCTTGGCTTGGAAAACCTGAGCTGGGAGCACGGGCAGATTTCCACCCCCATCCTTCTCCCGTCTGCAATAAACCAGGCAGAATTCATCACAGGCCAAACTTAAAAAGCTTAAGTGAAGCTCACATCCTTTCATCCCTGCAGGACTGGAGAGAAACAGAGTCTGTTAGATTAGCAAACATTAACCTCTCGCATAGTTCTGGATGTAGGATTAATGTCTACTGAAGGGACAGCTGTACGACCCTCACACATACACTAACTATACATTAGGGCTGTCACTCTATCGATCGAGGGAAGTTTGTGTGAAGAAGCATCCCCCACCAGGGAGCAAATCAGACTCGAGCTGGAAAAAGCCATTTGTGCTCTCTTTTAAAAACTCAGTTCCTTGTCTCTGGCATCCACCCTGCAGATGAGCTGAAATCTGCATGATTCACCCCGAGGTTCTGCCGCATACAGACCACACACAATTTCCAGCTGTGACCCCAGGATCAGCTCATCTTTGGGCAAAACACAGACCTGTGCCAAGGCTGGATGTGCACAGAGCAGAGTGTTGCCCACATGGGGCTTTGTGCTCCCGTGGGATACTCGCTGGCTGTACATTAGCATGTCTATTCCCATTTAGCCAATTTGGGAGAGACTTCTCTCCATGATTTTCCTTCCTCACCCCCTTATCAAAGAGCAAGGAATAAGGGTGAATAAATGTGTTTGTCAAACTTTCTTCCCATTAAAATGTGAAAACTCCGTGCTATGAAAACACAGGTTGATTGTTTCCTAGGGTTTGCTGGATAAGGTACAAACACTGGGCTTGACTCTGGTCCCACCCTATTTTCGTGTTAGTCTAACTCTTCTCATAACACAGGAATTCCACAGAAGTAACAGCGGGTTCAGTGCATTTCTGAAAACAGACTTATTTTAGTTGTGAGAACCAAAATAAATGCTTATTGTTTAAGCCTGTATATTAAACATTAATGGTTCCTTGGAGCCCGATCCGCACAAATATTTGGATGTCAAATATTGAACTTTCCAGCCCTTGACGGCAGGAGAAATGGTTGTGCTGTGGGCTCCTGAGCACCCTGAAGGAAGAAAGGAGAGAGGTGCATCCTCCAGAACAAATTGGGTCAGAACCTGCATGCCTCAAAAAGTGCCCTGAAGGGGACACTGGCCAGCAGCATGGCCTGGGGTGGCCCACGCAGAGCCTTCAGCTGGCACTAGGTACCTTCTGGAGGAAATTGGTTGAAGATAAGATGAGATGAAGAGATGAAGCCAGTGTCTTTTCACCCAACCCTGTTATAGCTGGGGCAGGTATTGAGAAGAAAAGCTATCTGAGACCAGCCTGCAGACAGATGAGTCCTCTGCAGATGGCTGTACCCCACCCCCCCTAACACACAGAACAGAGCCATCCACTGCCCACAATATTACATTTTGTTCAGTTGTCCCTCTGGGACATGTGTGGCTGGAGAGAAACGTCTTACAGGCAACGTTTTGGGTGCCTTTTGGGGTTGGTGGGCTGCAAGGAGTTGCACTGTCAGGTTCTTCTGCTGGAGAAGCACCAACTGAGTCCAGACTAGCTGCTGAGAGCAGAGGCAGCATGCTGGAGCTGAGCTATCAGGAGGTTCCTTCTGGGGGAACCAGGAGTGGGCAAAGTGGACCCCAACAGCCCTGCACAAAGTGAGCAGCCAAAGTGCAACTCACAACAGCCAAGCCAAATGGAACAGGAAGGTTCCAAACACTGTCCCAGGCTGCCCAGAGAGGTGGTCACTGCCCCATCCCTGGAACCATCCCAGGGGAGGTTGGATGATGCTCTGAGCACCCTGCTCTAGCTGCAGATGTCCCTGCTCCCTGCAGGGGGGTTGGACTAGGTGACCTTGAAATGTCCCTTCCAGCCCAAACTGTTTTATGAGTCTGTGACTCAAATGCTTCTTAAATGCCCCAAATCCATCTCCTACATGTTAGCTGTCAGGGAAGGCAGCTGGTGACACCCCAGACCCATAAGCCAAGGCTTAACCTAAAAGGGGAGGAGTTCAGAGACCAAGATAAACTTCAAACCCCACCTATTGCAGGGCTAAGGGGCTGGGCAGGCTAGTGGTCCTTGTGGTGGGGCTGCAGGCACCAATTCTGCTCAGTGGAGTGGTGATCCCTCTCCTTTACAGGGTGAAGGTTTTAACCCAAAGCACGTTTCTGGCAAGAGTCACATCACCCAGCAGCTCATACTGGAGCTGGCTGAGTCTCAAAATGTGTTGTCTGATGTAGGTACATCAGAAGGAGCTGCAGAATATGTGGTGGGACAGTCTCTACTGATAACTGACCAAGCTGTGAACTGGCCCCAAATTATCCTACAGGGCAGTTTCCAAAGAAAATGATGATTTCAGCAGAAGATTGTTTCAGAGGAATATGTAATTTTCATCAGCTTTTAAAATAAAGGGACCTCAAACTACTTTGCTAGGGAAGTCCTGAAATATTATCCATCACTTCAAGCTCATATTAATAAAAGAAGCAAGGCAAAGATGAGAGGAGCTGATTTAAGATCAAATCTTTCAGCCAGGTTAAAACAAAATGTTTTTGAAGGCATTTAATAGTGCTTGCTGACAAATTGTGAGGGTCTTGGACTTTGCTCCTAGCTGCTGCAGCACTGAAAGCCTGCAGTTCTGGAAGATGGAAATATTGGCTTAGGTCAACCCAAATCAACAGGTACAGGGACAAACAAACCTGCAGGGAAGAGAAGCAAAGCACTCTTCTCTGATGGGCACGATGGGGGTTTGTGTCTTCCTAAGCCAGCCTCCACCTCTTGATAGGGTTTGTATAAGACAGTTGCTAGGTCCTGGGCTCAACTTCTGGATAGTATTAAAGGGAAGGTCCTGACTGAAAAGGTAAACATTCAGTCAGACCTCTGACACAGTTTATTTTTTGTGTGTTCAGCAGCAGGGAGTAGCTTTTTTTTTGAATTATTAGGGATGATGTGTCTGTAGCTGTATGTGTGGGTAGGCAGAGAGATGCTGGATATGTGAAAGCTGGAGGTGAGGGGCTGGGGGGCATCAGTCCTGCTGTTCTCACTTCACTTCTAGGTCATTTAGATGAAATGGATGAGATAAGGGTTAGAAAAAATTCAGTACACCAATGTGCCCCAAAACTGGCCATCATCACTTCCCCAGAACGGTGTTTTCTTGGTAAATAATTTGATTTTTCCATGGAGGCAGACAGGGAAAAACAACACTTGATACTTTGTATGTGTCTTGCAAGTCTTCTGAGGGTTAATTATGACTTTCCCAGGAATTTGTTTTTAGTTCACCTGGAATTTTGAGGTTGTTTAATGGCGTTCAAGTGGTTAACACTCACGCACTTCTGAGCAGTATCTGGAAAGGAAGTATGGTCTCTTGCCCACCCATTAACCTCCACTCTTATGGGCCTTTTATACCAGCAGCAGTAAAATTCACCTCCCTGCCGTACGTGTTGCTGTGTGGAAGATCAAAGTTCTGTAGTTTCCAAAAACATGGCAAGCACAGCATAATTAAATCTATTTTGTTTAGTTAGAACTCGGCGTCCAACGAGTAACGAATTTTTGCTTGTTCACAAAGAGCATGAATGAAAACACCAAATGAACGAGCAAGGGTTTCTCATTTCAGGTTTTACAGCCATTGCTGTGTTTATATTTCATTTTTTTTTTTTTCTGAGTGAGTAAAAAGTTGAAAATACGTGGCCTGCCACACTGGTACCTCATTACTGTAATCACCAGCAGTGTATTAAAAACGTAGTGGGATCCTACGTAGATCTAGTGGTTTACATAGCTATTAAAATCAGTTCTTTCCATTTTGAACTCTATTAAAAGATGTTAAAGGAATACAGCTCTGGCTGTAAGCAACTTTTCAGCTTCACTGTATTCCAGGATACCAAGAAGACCACCCCTAACAAAACACATCTTTGTGTTGGTGGAGATCCTGACTGTGGAAGGGAAGCGTGGCAGCTTCATCCCAAAAATCCACTGATTTTTAACACGGCAACCATAACCTACAGGCACGAGATTGTGGCTGGAAAATGATCTCTGTTGGACATCCCTTTCTAGAGAGCTCAACAAGAACTTTGATGACCAACTTTGATGGCCAACTGCTATTGTTCTCCTTCAGCTAGAAACAAAAACACTGAGTTTAGGAGGAAAAAATACAAGCAGCCACTATTGCATACAGGATTAATGCTACTTTTTGACCTTGTGTATTTTATTTTTTGTGTGTTTTAAGTTTTTTTTTTTTTTGAGATTACATTAGCAGGCAGAAACGACATTAATTCTGGTGCTTCTCCATCAAAACTGTGTTTTATCTTCTGTGTAATTTTTAGATTTTCTATGGCATTTAAATAGGAAAGACAAAAGTATTTCAGTGTTTTATTATGCTTTTTTTTTTTTTTGTAATTTTTCTGAGTTGGATTAACACAAACAAAATTATCTGGGCAGTTTTGCCCCTTCAGTTTTCAAATCTCCTTCCTCATCCACTGACAGGATGACACCCTATCTGGGCTACAGACATTTCCGTGGATTCAAGTTCAGAATGCCTTGTTTTAAATGGAAATAAAAGTCTTCCAAGACTTGGGCTTTACGACTGGTTACACTTTGGTTGTAGTTTACATTTGATTTGGTATTGTTCCTCTGAAATGACAACAGCCTCAGAGAAGGTGTAAAATGCAGGGGGTGATCCCTTGTAATCACTACAGAGTGCCTGTAGCATTACGAGCAGCATCCTGGCTATATTCCAGTTTGTCTGGCTACATACTGTTTTTCTAAATTCAGGTTTATTTGTGAGCTGGATGCAAAGCCTCCTGAAATAAGTGTTTTCCCATTGCCACATCCTGGTCCTGGACTGGGTTTGCTGTTAGGTGAAGCCACGTCCACGTCCTCTTTAAGGAAGAAATAACCTTTGGTTTTTACATGGGAAATTCTAAACCTCACGTCTGGATGGCAAATAAAGGGCCAATAAAATCCTTCAAATCCTTTTTTGGCTTAAAAACATCACCGAAATGCATAACAAATTTAATTTTATTGCTTACCACTTCTTTGTCATACGTACCACCCACAATGTAAAGAAAAAAAAATACAGCAGTGGATATGTAAATGAGAAAAAAGAAGCATAAATCTGCTAATGGACCTGCTCTGTAGGTAGGAAGGGGAAATGCCAAGAATAAAGTAGCTTGCAAAGTGGGTGTATGGATAGTTTAAGAATCACAGCAGGGTCTGATTCTGTTGTCAGGATATCAAAAGCATTTATTCAGAGATAACCCATATTGTGAGATAACAATAAGTAGTACAGCAAACAGTGAGTTAAAATTTCAGTGTGAGAGAAATTTGCAATTAAGGGACTTTTGGTGTAGCGCTAGCTGTGCGGTTTGAAAGTTTTGTTTTGCAGTAAAAGCCTGAAAAAGGAACTAAACATTAGAAATCTGTGCTTTTTGAATATAATTAACACATATTAAGCTACAACTTCTGTGCAATTTCATATTTAGGGTGGATGTTTATTGTTTCCAGCTCTGTCTAGAACTGTCTGTCTGGTTCGTGCCAGATTACTGGTGGAAATACAGAGTTGGAGGTCACATCTTATTAGATAATCACACAGTGTGAAGATGCTTCTCAGCTACAGAAAGAGGGTAAAGCAGTTGCTCTTTAACAGATGCCACGCTATATGAATTATGTCATTTCCATAGTTATAAAACAACTTGAGAAAATGTTCTGTAACAATATGATGTATGCTGGGATTGATTACCCCAAAAATCCTTTCAAGAGGAAAAACAGTGGTGGGGAGGGGGAAGGGAAAAACTGTTTCTATCCACCCTTCATGTCCTCAAGGTTTAGCTTCTGTGGAGAGAAGACTCACGTTTGGTTGTTACATCAGGTGGTCACTCCATTTGTGTATTCATTATGTGATTTAAACAGTCAAATATATCCCTTCCAGTAAATATGGATAGTTTAATTTGTTCTGCTGAAAGAGAGAGACAACTATCAGAAAGAGCAATAAAAGTCACATAATGAAATAAGAATACTAGAAAATCCAAGGATTTTAGTATGGTCCATTATTCATTCAATTCCTGGCAGCCTTTATGATTACAAATCACTTGATTGACTAACTAGACATTCTCAAAGTGAATTATGAATCAGGTTCATTTTTCCTGGTTGAGAGTTGGTACATGTTGTAACTCTTCCACTTTGTGATATATCAAGTTCTTGTAACAGTAATAAGAGATATAATCAACTCTTTTATTTCACGACAAATAAATTGCCTTTTCAAAAATGAAATGTGGTTGCTAACATTTTAACAGTGTGCAGTGTGCAGTTCCTCCCTGCTATTCTCAGGGAGCAATCTGCTGTGATGACATAGCTTTTGAGCGTTTTTGGCTTTGCTGAAATTCCATGAAGAGCCTCACACCCTCAGTCCACGCATGCTGACCTCGGTGAAAATTTGGCACTGGGGCTAAGAGCAGCCAGCAATCCTTTCCCTTGCTGAAAACGAGCCTTGGACACCTAAACCCTGGGCCACAATTTGCCCTTTTGTGCCTGCCTCTGATCTCAGCTTGGGAACGTTGAATAGTTTTAAAGCTGTTTAAGTTTACTTTGAAAAAAAAAAAAAATAAAGAAGTAAAATGAATCTCTTCTAGAGTGTGCTTGACCCTCAAGTCCTCTTGCATGAAAAACTCCCTCAGGCTTTTGTGGAAATTATGCAAGGGGAATGACTGGCAGGCTGGGATGGGAGTTATTTGTAGAACAAATGCACAATCAGATCCCAAATCCCCCTAGAATAGGTTTAGTGTGAGGTGCATTTCACCTTCCAATGGCTACAGGGAAACAAAATAAAATAAAATAATAATAAAAAAAAAAGAGACCAGACTGAGGCTGCTCGAAGTCTGTGGGGGTGTCCAAGGTGAAGACCACAACAAACAGCATCTGTGGCTCTCCTCTGCATGTGAGATGCTCCCAGGATTGATGGGCTGGCTCTCTTCCGCA
>NW_008594553.1:0-29354 GCF_000691845.1 Merops nubicus | reverse complement strand
TTGTGTCCTGGGGTGGCAGGGGCTGGGCACGGGGTGTCTGTGGGCACAGGAGGTACCATCCAGGCTGAGGGTTGGGGTACGTGGTGCCCGAGCAGCACATCTCCCCACCCTGGGTTTATGTGCAACAGCCTCATCACCACTCCCAGTTTCTTTTTTTGCAGGGAGGAGAGGATTTTTCTTCTGGTTAGGAAGGCAATCCTGGTGCCTGGGTGCTTATTTTGGCTCCTGTGAAGGGACAGGCTGATACTCAGTGGGTTCACATTATTTATAGAAAGATTTCAAAGACTTTAATCCCCTCCCTTTCCCCTCCCAAACACAAAAGCATGTTTCTAAAGCAGGATCTTGTGGGAGAAAAGATGTATTACCACTTTAGTTTTGGGAAGACCTTAATGTGGTCATTCATTTTAGAAACAATGGTTGCAGACTTCAGATTTATTCCTTATTCATCTTTCTATCTCATTTCTAATCTCCTAATAACCTTAATTAAATGCTGAGTAGTTTAGAATGTTATTAAATAGCTTTCACAGGATTTTTTATTTTAAATTTCTGATTACATCATGAGTACAGATTATTGAATATTCCATTCATTTTAAAATTATGATTAAGAGTATAATCCCAAAGAAGATGTTTGTAACAATTTTAACTAAGCTGTGTTAATTGAGTTAGGGGATAAGACACAAGATTTAAAGAGTGAGCAAGGGGTAAAATCAAAGATGATGTAGTTTTAAAATCAAATGGATTAAGAGGTTGGCCAGAATGAAGGAAGTGGTGGATCAAAAACTTAATGAATGGTTGGATGCATTTGGTTTAGGATGTGGAGCGTGGACCTTCCCAGCATCTTTCCCCTGTCCTTATGTTTGTTTGTGTCTCACTAGCTGTCAGCACGGCAAGAATTTTTACTAGGTTATTTCTCCTGTTGAGCTCCAGTGTTGGTTGGGAGTTGTTTATGTTCTGCCCCACTCTGTGAGCCCCCCCTGCAGTGCTGGGGCAGCTCTGGAGTCCTCAGCACAGCAGAGCCAGGGACTTGCTGGAGCGGGGCCAGAGGAGCCCCAGCAATGCCCCGAGGGGGGAACCCCTCTGCTGGGAGCCCAGCAGGAGAGAGTTGGGCTGGGGCAGCTGAGAGGAGAAGGCTCCAGCTGGGGAGACCTGCTGGGGGCTGCCAGGGCTGCCAGGGGGATTATAAAAGTTGGGGACAATCATGACAGCAGGGCCTGTTGGGACAGGACAAGGCGGATAGTTTCAAACTAAAAGAGGGAAATTTAGACTAGAGAGCAGGAAGAAATTGTTGATGCTGATGGTGATGAGCCCCTGTCCCAGGCTGCCCAGAGAGGTGGTCGCTGCCCCATCCCTGGCACCATCCCAGGGGAGGTTGGCCGGGGCTCTGAGCAACCTGCTCTAGCTGCAGATGTCTCTGCTCAGTGTGGGGGGCTTGGACTAGGTGCCCTTGAAAGGTCCCTTGCAACCCAAACCATTCTATGATGCTACAATTCTATGATTCTAGGATTTTGGGGTTCTAGGATTCTACAATCCTATGACTATTGCAGCCTTTCTGGTGACCATTTTCTTCTGGGTGGCCACCTCCCTCTTCCTCACCATGCAGAAGGCTTTACATGTGATGTTCTCAGCTCACCACCTCCAGTAACAGAAGCACAGCTCTGATGTATCTGGAAACCAGGCAAGATATTTTCACTTGTGTTCCTTAAACTCTTGTGTGAGTAATCAGAGACACTCGCATGCTGGAGGAATTTCTGGAGTCATCAGTCCTTATGGAAATTACAACGTCCTTTGCAGTTCCCTGCTGGGGACGTGAGAAGAAACCAGTGCCTGTGAAACTGGGACGGGGGAGAAAAAGGACAGGAAAGGAAAGGAAAAGCAGGGTGCAGAACTTAAGCTGCCAGGAAAGGGTTGATGGAGGGTGGGTGCCATTGTTTAAAAGATGGACAAAGGCAGCGTGGTCAAGACAGGCTAACCCTAACCCAGCACCACTGACATCAGAGACCTTATCAGGGCATATCACTTGCACGTGAACTCCTGACTGTCCCTCTGGCACAGTTTGTGAATTAAAGCCATCTTCAGGAGAGCAGGATAAATCAGCCCACACACCATGGACACTGGGAGGATGGTGCACGCTGCCTCTTTCTTTGGAACATTTGCTGGTTTCACAAGATTTACACTGATTCAGGGCACAAAGAGGGATCTAAGATATCATGCATCCCAACGAAGCTGGGGAGAGGCTGACTGTGAGGAAGCAGCTCTTAAACCCCAGAGAGAAAAGCAGAAAATGAATTTGAATTTAACCAAGAAGAATAGAATACTGTAATGACTGATGGAAACAGTTTTGTAGGCTCGGTTATGTAGGTTGGGATTTAATCTGTTTAGATCTTTTTCTTCCAAGCTTAACAGCTTTAATTATTTTTACAAAGGAAAAAAAAAAAATCAATACATCCTTACACACTATTAATAAAAAAATCAAGTATCACTGATATTTGAAAACAGAAATCATAAAGAACATATTGCATTCACACCAACTACATACCAAGCAGAATGTTAATAACATTAACCTTTACTCTATCAGATATTTTCAAGAAATACCACTATATTTTTTGCAACGGCTCATATCTGTCATTTAACTGACATGTGATCTTTGCTAAGTTTGCCAAATCACTGAGGCCTGAATACCATTCAGCAATGTTAATTTTGTTTTCCTATTCCAGCCTTTACACAATTATTCTCATGGCAATCATTCTAGCCTTGAGTATAAATAATACTTCAAGTGGTTTGTTGATATCCAGAAAATGATGTGTATCTACATTAAGAGATTCTGGAATCTAATGGGAGAACCATGCATATTATTAAGCTGAAATGCCTATTTCTTTCCTCCCAGATGGGAAGTAGTACAGGGTAGTGCCATGGCATATGCATTAATTTTATTCCTTCCACAAATTTTAGCACGCATTATTTTTGCAGATTTTGAGTCTTTGACTCCTACCCAATATCCAGGAGATTTAAATAGGATTTATCTGCAGAAAAGATCTCAGCCTTAACACTTAGGACCCTGGATAATTCTCAGGTGAGCTGAGGAAGAAGAGCATGGGAGCAGTTCTGCTTTGGAGAAGAATAAGAAGAGAAAAGAGAGTTTGGTAGGAGGAATCCTTGAGGATTGACACAGGCAAAAAGAGAGACATAGAGTCCTTTCCCTGGCTCCCCTATTTCAGTCCTGCAGGTTGGGTATGCTTCCTCTGAAGATTCTAGCAGTCAATAAAGAGCACATTTAAAATGAGAGGGATTGCAACCAAAGGTCAATGAAAAATGTAAATCCCAATATTTGTCCATCAGCGTTGCTACCTCATTAATACATGAAAACACTCCTCTGATTAAAAATCAGATTTCTTCCAAAGCCTGTGGATTTCTTGCACATTTTCTGCCCCAATTTATATTTCATATTACTTGCTTTCCCCAATTCCAGGCCTCTTCTTCCTTTTTCTCTCTTTTCAGTCCAGTGGGACTCTTTATTTCCTCAGGACCTGCACAAGAGGAAGGAGCAGACTGCACGCTGAATGTGTGGGAGTGAGCTGTGTGGGAGCATTTCCTCCAGCACTTCACAGACACTCTAAAAGCTAAGTTTAAAATCAGGATTGTTGATGTTTGCAGATGTGCAAGTGTAGCAGGGCCTCGGCTGGAAAGGCTGATGTTCAGAGGAGACCCAAGGCAGTATAGAGTGAGGGCTGGACTTATGTGACCACTGTTCCTCTCCTTACTGCTTTATTTTCTAGGTTCCTCTGATTTAGTCTTTGTATACATTTGGACTTCACAGCCTCTACCCCTTGCTTATAAGGAGTTTTAAGTCAACACCAGTTCATGACTGTAGCTCTGAAAACCAGAGTCTAGAGCTGGTGTTGAGTCTAGAGCTTGTGTTGAGTCTTGAGGAGAGCTCTGGGTGGAACTGACTCCCAAGAGCAGGTTCAAAATGGGATTGTCCTTTCATCTTGGCTCACTCAAAGGTTGCAATGACAGATCTCCTGAAGGCAAAGTTACTCTTCCAGCTCCAAAGAGGAAAAAGGATATCCACACATGAGGATGAAGACAAGGCTCTTGGTGCTGTCCACTACCCAAAGCAGCCCACAGGAGAAGTTCTGCCTGCCACATGCTTACAACGCCTTGGCCAAGCCTCTCCACTCTGGAAAGCAAGAGGTCTGCAGGGCTTCCATGGGGACCATGGTCTTCTTCACTGTCTGAAGGCTTTCTGAATGGATGCACACATCTGTCTGCAGGGCAAAAGAGAGTATTATGGTACCTGGGCACAGGCTGCTTGATTTGAGCAGCACATGCCCTAGCTAGGTCAGCCCCAGCTACGTAACACATTTTGAAAGCACAGATCTAACACCCAGCTGCAAATCTGTGTATAAATTGATCTTTTCAGTATCTGCTTTTAATTCAAGACAGCCACCATCACTAGATATGTCAGGATTGTCTCTCCCCAATGAGTAGCCATGATTGGAAGAGCCCTAGATTAGACATCTCAAACACCCAGAGTTTAGACATCTCAGTTAAGTGCTACCACTAGACGAGATGAAACCAGCCTTTATTTCAGCAGTTCTTTTTTTTCTGTGTTTTTATTTTTTTATTTTATTTTTTTCTTTTTTTTTCCCTTTTTTTTAATATTTTTTAATTCCCATCAGCATACATGCAATTTTTGTCAGGATAACTTCTGTTGTGTCTGAATTCCTCTTTGTGCTCTTCCCAGCATTTCAGGCAGCACTGCACTGCAGCATCACACCCCTCTCTGGAATGTTATTCCCTCAAGACTCCCATGGCACAGAGAGATGGGTAATGTTTTCTGAGCTCCTTCCACTATTACCACGTTTTCTATAGAGGATCAAAATGGATTATTTTCATCCTGACATGCAAATGCCTAGGCTGTGCCCTTGGCTGAGATCTCAGCATTGAATGCAGAAGTAAAAGATACGGGGGTAGTAGCTTTTTAATATCACATATGGAAGTGGCACTCTTATTTCTTAAGGGAAAAAAAAAAGAAAAGAGAAAAAGTGACTGTCATCCATTGTGCCTCTCAAAAAAAGCCTAATGAAAATATTTCCTCATGCACTTACTGAGTACTGTATTCACATGCAGACACAGGTGAACATTGTGTGCAACTCAGGATCTGCCCGTTTGCCGTGCCACAGGATCGATGGGAGGAAAAGACACACGAATAATTTTATCAAGTCAGGTTAAAAACCCAAATACGAGTGTTTAATAAGCAATGGAATTAGAGCAGGAGCAGGAAGGGTTTCTAAGGCTCCTCATGAAATGCTTATAAAGCTAAAAAGGTCGAATTCCTCGTGGATTTTCACTCCTTACAACAGCAGCTAAGTAAATGAAATAACACGACCTGCAAATCGGTGCAGGATACAACCTGCAGAATATGTCAATGCACCATAAAAGTCATTGTGTGGTTTCATGTTAACATGAAAGAAATGATATCTGACCACGAGAGCACCCGCACTGACTCACTGTTTCTAATTATTATATTCTTTTTTTCTTTTTTCCCTGAAACAACAGCAGCGACAAAACAACATCAAGCAATTGCCTCCTGGCTAGTGTTCTCGACAAACCCTCATGACTATTGACTCAAATGAGCAGCCCAGCAAGTAAGTTGTTAGCTTAAATGAAAATTATAGCAGAGACAAAAATGTCAGCCTGGGAACTGAACTAATAAGGGAAAGAATGCGCACGAAGCTGCCGGCGCAGTTTTAAACCTCAGGAAGAATAATGGAAAACTCAGCTCCCGAAATGAACTGGTGAGGCTGAGGTAAATGGGAAAAACTGAGGCCCATCCCTACGTCGTGCAAAGCCCAGGAGCACCAGCCTCAGTGGTGGTGGCTCAGCTACGACTTTGCAGGCTAAAAGTGGAGATAGGGTTTGTGGTAGGTGGTTAATTAAGTGTAGGTTGACAGTTTAGCAACCCCAGTGCTGCTGCCAGCCGGTGTAATGTTCCTGCCTTTTGGCTTGGACACAGGCAAAGTGACAAGATGGGGTCAGGGAAACCTGGATGTGTCCTTCAAAAGCAGCTCTGGAGGAATAAATGGGCTGCTTGCAAGCAGGGGAAGGGAAAAGCTTCCTGGTGCAAGGTCCTGAGTGGGGCGAGGAGTCAGGGGGGGAAAGGTGATGAGCCACGTTGGGGTTGTTCTGCAGAGCCCCTGGGCTGCCGTTCAGGCTGAGGTCTTGGCCAGAGTCCACCAACAGGCCTCCTGCCAGGGGATTTGTTACTGTGAGAGCTTGGCTTAGGCAGGATTTTATTACAAAAATTGTCTCGATTCTTCTTCTGTCTTATTAAAATCTATCCCGCCCTTCCCTTCCACCCCAGGAGGAGGAATATTTTGTATATATCTGGGTGAAACACACAAACAAATTCATTTCCCACGGATAATATATTCAGAGTGATTTGCTTTTCAGAGTCAGGAGCTCAAAATGATGAATTTATTATGCAAAGTAATAATTGCAAATTATATTGGCCAACTCCATTCCAGAAAAAAAGGGGGTATTAATATAACTAAAAGGATTAAAAAATACTGGCTGGTAACTTAGGGCTACTGCAGATATTTTAGGAGGTTATATATCTCTGTTCCACCTAAACCACCAGAGGCAGTAGCTTTCATTTTAAAGGTCTAGTGAGATACCATAATTAATGGCCCTACCTAACTGCATATGTTGTATTTAGTAGTAGGACACGGTGCATATTGTGAAGGGAAGTGAAGGAAGTGCTTTGCATCATAAAAATTTGCATCTCTTTCTGTTTAATTTTTTTACTCCAAAGAAATGAAATATATCAGAGTGGGAATGCAAAATAGTCTGACTCCAGTTTTTTTTTTCCCCAAACTAACCTAGTCCTTTAGTGGGGTGACTGAATGACGTATTTTGACTTTATGACTCCTTAAAGGACTTGAAATGCCTCACTAGGGATCCCTTGGAGATGCAGAGCACTTCCCAAGGATGACTGGAGCAGCCCAGATGCTCCAGGTGAACCCAGGGGCACGTGGATATTCCTCCTTCAAGCTGTCCACAGGTTCCCTGCCTGACTTGGTCCATGATGATCATCAGCAGTTGCCAGCGTTGAGGTTTCTAATGCAGTGCTTGTCAGCTATGTGAGATTTATTTGCTCTGCCAGATCTGTACATTATGTCAGGGGTGCTCAAAGGATTAATTTGTAACCATGGTCTTCTTCACAGAAAAATGCAGATTTCTGCTGTTATAGAAACTTTTTCCTCTCTAGCACACATCCCATTAGGAAGTGCCCTGCAGTAGATTATATTCTACAGGACAGCTGAGATTTGTGGTTAACTATGAGGAAAAGAGAGATAATGTGCTTGTAAACCTTGCAAATAATGTTTGCAGTATTGATTCTGTAATTCATAGACATGGCACCAACAGAAAGTGGTGGAGCTTGTTAAATTAAGGCGTTAGTGACATTTTTAACATACTTTTCATGGGAGCTTTGTGATCTGAATGCAAGGATCAGATTCAAGCGTTCCACGAGTTGCTCCCCTGGCTGTGCCACACGTGCTGTTGTGCTCTTTAGATGGTCCACAGTGCTTCAATCCTGATGAGGGAAGTGCTGGAGGATCACCTGCTGCTACCAGTGGTGGAGCATCTTCTCCAGGGCATGTGCTGTGAGAGCCTCAGTGTTGCTGGGCTTCCAGACCACGCCATCAGGCATTTTAAACTGTGCCTGCTTGTAGCTAAAGCCTGAAGTGATGTGCCTTTGTGAGGTGGGGATAAGGGTGATAGTTATTTAGCATTTGACAGGGACTTTGAAGACATAGAAGCTGTGGGAGTTTACACACCACTGCAAGCAGAGAACCAACTGTCTAACACATTGTTTCCTCACATCTTTTCTCCTAACGTCAACAGTCATTGCTATGAAAGGAGTTCCACCTTGTGCAAAGAAGTCACTGGGGAAAAAAAGAGGGACAGTGAAGATGTTTGGTGTATAAACTTTGAAAGTATGGTCAACAGCTTCTTCACTGAACAACAAACCTCTATTTTGCTTTCCAAGCAGAGCAACAGAGACCATGATTCACAGATTTTTACACAGATCCCAAGACCAACATACCTTCAGGACTGACCAAGAGGAGCACTCTGCAGCCTCCAGCGTGGCCTGTCTGCCCAGCCTGCAGTGTCAACAGCAGGCACAAAGGTAAACCTACCCCCCCGGGTGTCACAGCACTGTTCCTCCATCTGAACATCAAACTGTGTTTTGGGCTTGGTCTTCCCAGATAGGTGAGGATACGCCCCAGCTAAATCCTTTGAACACACACAAAGTCCAACTAAAAATATAAATACAGTCAGGAAAGGCAACTGGAATTCAGCAAAACTCAAAAAAAGCTGAATAAATACTCAGGTAAAGCCAATTCTCCTGGTTGTTGGTAGAGTTATGATTTTGAGAGAGATGTTTTGGAAACAAGTTTGGGTCACCCGAACCACCTGTTGATAATCAGTGCCAGAGATGTGTTACCTTGCTTGAGGTTGCAGTGTTCTCATGTGGCTTGAGAAATTCCTGCCACTTTTATTGTATGTTCTCAGTGAAACTGCTATGACTGATGACATCAGCAGCAAAGAATGAGGTCATAGGACTTGCATCACTGAGAAGCTATTGCTCCAACAAAACATGTGTCATAATGTTCAGCAATAAGCACTGAAGTATTACAAACAGTTATAACTGCTCTCTACGTGCCAAAAAAATGAATCAAGTATATCCTGTTTTCTGCTAAAGTGCAATATGGGCAGGCCAAGCTAACCAGAAAATGCTCAGATTAAAACACCATGTTGCTGGCACCCAAATTACATCAAAATAATAATATAAAAATGGGAAGTTATGCCTGTATTTCCTTGCTAGGGTCTCAAATCTGATTTTGAGGCTTTGTCTGTCTCTGTTGTCTTGAAGCCTGCAAAACTGTGGGATTTTACCTGGTTTCATCCCTTTAAATGTTTGGCAGTCTAGACTGCTTCTGCTGCTGGTTTCAGAGGTGGGGATGTGCAGGAGCATGTCCAGCCCATTGGGTGTAGAAGAGAGGCAGGCTGTGGGTCACTGACTTCTGAAGACATCGAGATGATCCTGCACTGAAGTGCTTCTGAGGATCTATAATCCAAAATCACAGAATCATACCATTGTTTTGGTGGGAAAAGACCTTTAAGACCATCAGGTCCACCCATTCCCCAGCACTGCCAGGTCCCCACTGCCCCGTGTCCCTCACCCCACATCTCCACGGCTTGGAAACCCCTCCAGGGGTGGGGACTCCACCACTGCCCTGGGCAGCCTGGCACAGCCCTGGGCAACCCTCCAGGGCAAGAAATTGCTCCTCAGGGAACAATTTCCTCAACCTCCTCTGGGGCAACTTGAGGCCCTTTCCTCTTGTCCTGTCCCTTGTCCCTTGGGAGCAGAGCCCGACCCCCCCCTGGCTCCAGGCTCCTGTCAGGAGCTGTGCAGAGCCAGAAGGTCTCCCCTGAGCCTCCTTTGCTCCAGGCTCAGCACCCCCAGCTCCCTCAGCTGCTCCTCCCCACACTTGGGCTCTAGACCCTTCCCCAGCTTTGCTGCCCTTCTTTGGACTTGCTGAATGACCAGCCTGTGTTCGCCACCCAGCACCTCAAAAAAACCTCACAGAAGCATCTATTCACCAAACCATCTCATGAGTGTAGGTCTTATATTCTCTTTTCCTTTGTTTCTCAGCGAGCTGAGAAGAGAATCACTGTTTTCTGTTAAAATACTTTGGGAAGAGGAGATAGAAAGTGATAGTGGCTGCCCCCTCCTCCTAGTGCAATAGCCTTATTGTCAGAGCAGTCACAGAGGAAGAGGGACACGTGGGTCCCATTTCCCCTTCTGCCTCAGGCTGCTCAAACCCATGTTTCCCACCAGCTGTGGTCAAGAGGAGGATTCAGGACTGGCCAGGCCAGCAAGTGAAGATGAAAGGGAGCGTGGCTCCAGGGCTCAGGGCATCCTTTTGGTTCCACTCTCTGCTCCCAGCATAGTTTCTGTCTTTTATTTAAAGGCTTTTTTTCATGTAAGCACACACAGTCCTGGGACTGGGATGATACAGTGGTATGGTTTCACTGGCTTCTGATGAGTCACACAACAGGGCCCACGCCTGGGAAAAAAGTATAAAATGTATGTATAATAAGTATAAATGTAATAACACTATGAGATAACGACTTGTACTGAGAAGGTAAAACAGATTCTTCTGTTTATCCACTCAGGAAACAAAATTTAATGAAGCAGAAAAGGGGGAAAAAATGTAGCCAAAGGAAACTTTTTTTTTTTTTCCCCTTCCCCCTTTTCTCTTCCTTTTTAAAACAAAAGCTGTAATTAACCTGTTGAACTCATTGCTGCTAGCTATAACTTAGGCCAAGGGATTAGTAGAACTCAGAAAGAGTTAGACAGCTCTATGCATAATGAAAATATCCATAAGCTACAGTAGGTAGAATATGATCTCAAACCCTTTTCTAGAGTATCTTGCCTCTTAATACCAAGTGAATCCAGTGTACCAACATAGGTCTAGTCAAGAGCCTTGTGAAGCACCTTTCTTTTTATCCAGGGTCTTTACACTTCATCCCTACACAAAAAAAAGGAGGAAAAAAGAGGCAGCTAAAATATAACATCCTCTTCTGCATTGCTGCTGTTCCAGAGAAGCAGCTGTTCTATTGCTCAGATGGAATTGTGGTTTTACAAACTTATATGATACCTTTACACTTCTTCAGCTGGCATTTTTACACTGTAAGTAAAATTCAGCTCTGGTAAATAAAGAGAAGAAGTACAACTTGACCACCCAGCTAAGAAGGAAACGTTGGAACCCATTCTGTAAGAGGCAAGCCACAGCAGTGAGGGTCTGATTTCCCACTGTGAGTGTACTCTTACTTGCAGTAGGAGTGAGCTGATGGAAATGGCCTTTACAGAATAGTTGTACACCCAATAATGCAGTGAGAGAAGTGCACGGTGACCAGATTCTCCATGTGTGCATTTTGTGCAGGCTGAGGTTAAAGCCATCCCCACCCTGTGAGTTCTAGGTGCACACTGATGCTTGAAAAATCAGAGCATTTCTGAAAATCAGGGGCTGGGTGCTTCTTCCTTCCCCTGGACTCAGTTATTAAGGAATAAATAAAGGCAGGCAGATCTTAAAATAACTGTCAAGGTTGTATGACCAGTTCTGGGAGGCCACAGAAGTTAGGGGAAGACTAACTCTGAGATTATATTAAGTCAATAGTTATTTACTGTCCATAGTAAATATAGAATTAAAATCACATTTGAATTTACGTAGTCTTTTCTCCTCTAATCTCTTTTTGCTGGTCCCTCTGGCCACCTATACCTTCCCATTTCTGAGGAAGACCCTTAATGTGAACCTAGGAGTGAGAAGACCACCTGGTTGTCTGTTTTGTGCTGAATATGTTGTTTTGCTGCTGTGAAATCACAGAAGGGTCTCTCCTTGCTGC
Source organism: Merops nubicus (assembly GCF_000691845.1). Classification (NCBI taxonomy): domain Eukaryota; kingdom Metazoa; phylum Chordata; class Aves; order Coraciiformes; family Meropidae; genus Merops; species Merops nubicus. The sequence continues at coordinate 17,876 of NW_008594553.1, read as the reverse complement.
CAGAGCTGCTACCTCACATTCTCAATTTCAGAGAAACATCCCACAGTCCTTACTTTTACCCACCACGGTGAGTTAAGCATTGACTGAGTGTCCTTGTGCCCTCAGGTACCTCTAGAGTTTTTGCAGCCCAAAGATGTTCAGTGTCTTAAGCAATTGGGACTAGACAAAGCATTTCCTAGTTAGAGCTCTTTGCACCGACACAAATTTGCCAGCTAAATTTAGTTGTGAGTGATATCTAATAATTCCAGAGTCCCTTTGCTCTCGGTTTACAATTTGTCAGCACTGCTTTATTGCTGTTTGCAAAAGTAACAAAAGGTACTGCAACAGGGATTCATTTGGGCAAATTAAACCTGCAGTGGGATTTCCAATGCAGGCGTTTGTCCTCTGGGATTAGACATCAGCAGCCTGTGGAATTATTTCTGACATTTCATCCATCATACACTCAGAATAACTAAACAAACTGGTGCTGCTCTCTCCCTGCTCAAAGAACAACTTTCACACAGCCTTCCCATGGAAATATCCCAACCTATTAGTGTCAGGAAATTGTGCTTGGGAAGTTAAGAGAAAAGAGAGAAATCCTCCTCAAGCAAAAGGCAGAGATGTTATCACACATCAATAACGTGCTTTGGGAGGTCTGCTCATAAACAGTTCTTTGGCTGGTGTAAATTGGAATGACATAACCTGTGTAGGTATATTGATTTGTTCAGTCCAGGAATTTTCACCACAGGAGTGACTAGACCTATAGCTGTGAGAATCTGGATTCACTCTTCTTGAAGAAAGCTGCCAAATCAGTATTGGGTGAAAGGAGAGGAGGACTGGGCCCTGCAAAGGCTGCTTCTTTCCCCCCCCCCCCTTTTTGTTTTTTGTCTGAAAAAGTAAATTTTAAACTACAACATTTTCAGCATACCCTCTTGCACCTTGCATTTTCCATCTTTTTCTTGAAATGTCGAGCTCATACTTCAGTGGCCAAAGCTTTTATTTCAGCCACCTCATTGACCAGCTAAATATGACCAAACTAGATTAGCTATAATATCTAAATACTCTAACATCAGTGAACAAAAACTGTGGTCCAGCTCATTATTAGAAGATAATACCCTTTTAGTCTATATATTTAAAAAAAAAAAAGATTGTCTAATAGACCTCAAATTTTTTTCCCATTCTGGAGAGACCTCCAAGGATATATTACAATTACAGGAGGTTCCCCCTCTCTTTAATAAGTAATATAATGTGCTTTGAAGTAATGTGGTCTCACACTGAAATCTACAATCAAACACCTAAACTAACAGAAAAGGTAAAACCACCACAAGGGAGAATTTAGAAACGGAAGTGCATAATCAGATAAATGAGAAGAAAGTTTTGAGAAGGATTGCAGAGGAGTAACAGGAGATATTGCTGGTGTGTTTCTTACTTCATTATTGTTTTCCTTCAGTAAAAGTTCTATCAGCTGGGGAGAGTTGCTCACTTCTTTGAAGCTGGCTCTTGTTTCTCTGAAATCAGATTCCTTATTCCCAGGGCTCCACTCTGTGATGCCAGCACAAACACACATCAGCAGCTGCACAGCACTTTAAAGAGCTAGCAAGGAGCTATCAAGCAATTACTTATTCCATTTTAGATCTCCATCCATTATTTTCACTGAGAAAGTTTGAAGTTGGGGGAACAAAAAAATCAGAGAAAGCAAATAAACATTTTGGAAGCCTGAGCATCTCACCTAAGGAGGGAAGCTCACCTACTGCTAGCTAAAGAGAAGAGACATGTAGGTGAGAAGTGCAATGGGAAGAATGATCCCTTTTCTTTTAAGTATCCTTAAAAACTACTTGGACCTTGACTCTGCTGTATACAGTGAGTTTTGGTGGGCAGAGCTGGTGTCACTTCTGTCGGGGGCAGGTGCAGTTCCAGGTGGTTCTGCTCTTGGACAGCATCTTGGGCAGGTTGGTCTCACCTATGGTGGAGTCCCCTTAGAGATGGTCTGTGGGTGAATTGAGTAGAATGAAGTCAATGAAGAAACTAAGCTTGAAATTCTTGGATTACTTCCAAAATTAACTTTTTTTTCTTTGGTTTAGCTGAGCCTAGATTTGTGCTGTTTTGTGTGTCCCTGTGTGTGAAATCCAAGCTATTATAGACAGACATTGACTTTTCATGTAAACAACTGTACATTTATCCTTTGGCCTGAAGTACACGATGAATAAAAGCATTAACAAGCTTTTCATAAAATTACCAATAGCAGAACCATGGACTGCCTTTGCTTCAGAGGCATCCATGTGGCTGGGGGTTGTTAATAGTGTTTGTAATGTCTTAGTTACCTGAACCCACTCCTTCACTGCATTTTCCTGGGTGAAATTCTGATTTAGAAATAGAATTCTAGGTGAATTCCTATTCTGACAGGACACTTTTCACACTTTTCCACAGTTGTCCCTCAAAGCAAAACTGTGGGCCTGTGGAAAAAGGACTTTTCCCCCTCTGTTTCCACCCTTTCACCCCAAAGCAGTGAGGTTTACTTCAAGATGAGCACCCAGGGTGAATCTCCCTGCTTTCATCCCACCATCAGAGGTGGCCAATATTCCTGTGAGGAAGATCACTCAGACTGTGCCATTGATTTACATCCCTGCTGCTCATCTATCTTCCTTTATTAACCTACGTGTAAGTGTATGCAACTGATTAAATGTCTCCAGGATTAGAATTTCAGAAAATTGTGCTGTCAACAGAATGAATCCTCACACATTGGAGCAGCTTGGTGGTTTTACTGTGCAGGTCCACGAGCAGTCCTTGGAGCCAAGCTTGCAATCATCTTTCTGGGTGTCTTTTACATCTTTGTCCTAGACTGGTTTAATTTCTCTGAGAGTATAATTTTCTGGGCTGGGAGAGGAAATGAGAGGGAACGAGGCAGGATGGGAAGGCTTGGGAATAGAGTCAGGCTTTGCATAAACCAGCAGTTCAGTCATTCACCCAAAACATCAGAGGATCAGTCCTAATCCCTGAATCAGTTATAAAACAACATCAACATGGAAGACATCACTGTGCATTTTTGGAGACACGGGGTTGGATGTCAGCTTCAGGGAGACACATGCAGATCTGAGTTGCAGCAGAGCAGAGACAGGCATCAACTCAGAGCTAAGGATTTCCCCAGACACTGTAAAATTAGGTTACTTTATATATTTTTTATCCCGCTAGACTTTGTAAAAAATCTGGTTCTGCTTCTAAATCATTCACAAGTAAAAAAAAAAAATATGGTGAAGAGTATCTGTAACTGAGTGATTTGCAGCAGATAGCTATTTTAATGAAGGATGGATTTTTAAATTTTATTTTCTGTCCAGAAAGAATGAAATTATCTTTCCAGCTTTGATGCTGGGAGCAAAGGATGACGTGTAGATCCCAGGTGGTGGCAACAGCTTGGTTGCTTTGTGCAAATAGGTAGGAATGGTTTGAGATAAACACCTCTCAAACAATAGACCAGAAGAAACTTGGTCAGTTTGGTTTCCAAAGTGGTCCTGAAGATGCTGAGAGAATAAAGCAAAGGTTGTTGTTGGTCCTCTCTCTCATACCTATCAAATTTGAAGTGAACCTAAATGCCAGGCTCTCTTGCAGAGGAGGGGAACCCTTGCTCTATGACATGCTCCATGGTGTCTCTCATTCCCTCCTTAACCTTCATGAAGCAAAATACAGTGCAGAAGTCAGATCATCCCTTGTCTCACATTCTCCAAACTGCTCTCTATTTCTTAGGCTTCTACACGTGCAACCTTTGATAAAAAAATCAGCAATTCAAAATGGCAATGAAAGAAGGCAAGATAGCTACAATATATTGTGATAATCCTGCCCAGCTGGAGAAATCTCAAAGAGGAGTTGGTTTGGTACCCAACCTGAAATTAAGACACTAGCTGGACTGTATTGCTCTTCAATTCCTGCCCTTTTACATCCGTGGAGGGAAATAAATACTTCCAGACGAGAGGAACTAAATTTTAGGCAGTTAAAGGTGGGTGAGTTGAGTCCCACACGTTTTTTTTTACAGCTAGATATTTCTATGAGCCGTATAAAACAAAGTCCCTGTCGAATAAAGATAAGTTTTATAACATTTTATGGTAGTACCTACGCATTCTCCCAAAAGACATGAAAAAATTTGAAAAGGTTGTGATATCATTTCATGTATGACAGTAACTGAGAGAGACAGCACAAGGCCCTAGGCTGAAGACAACAGCTTGATCCTCTCTTCCTGAAAACCCTTAGAAATTCTGCCAAAGGACTGTGCTAGATGTACCAAGAATCCCAAGGAGAGATACTAGGCTGGGCTTGGTATACTTAGAGTAGGCTGAGGAGAGATATCAGGCTTGCTGGGCTTCTTTCTCACTTTTTTCAGGTTCATGGCTTGTGGTCAAAGGTTAATAAATGCATGTGAGTAATGCCCAAATGGTATTTTGCCATGTGCACTTGGGAAGAATAAACTTGACTCTGTTTCTACATGTCAAGGTTGTACAGGACTGGAAGGGTCAATAATGGCAAATCCAGATGATGTTATGACTCTGTTGTTGTCAAGTGCAAACTTTGCTTTGATGCAAGCTGCAGAAGCTTTCTAAGTAAAATTTGCCCACTTCTGCATTTGGACACCATGTCTTTTGTCTCAAGCATCGAAGGTCACAAATGCCTCCTGTCAGTATGGCCACAAAAGGCATATAAAGAGGTAAGTCCTCAACCATTGCTGTTACAGCTGTGGTTTCCTTACCAGAAAGTCTAGCCCTGACTAGGGATTCTGTTGTACAAGATCACAAAGACCAACTGATCACTCCAGCAGCCAGCACTGTACAGGGAATTTAGAGTAAATTGCTCATCTTTGACCTGCCCTGTGGATCACCTGGTGCTCTATAGTCGCTCTACACATCTGTTGACATCAACAAGGCTGACAGAAAAGTATGTACCAAGGTGACCTTAACTCCTGCTTTGATTAATTGACTTTATAATTTGTCATTTTGAAGGGGGGGGGAAAGGGAATATATCATTAACCTCTTTTGAAAGAACTGTACCTCAATCAACTATAATTATTTTTCTATATTAAACCGTTAAGACCTCTTCCTACACTAACAAATATTATCTTAGCTCAAATCTGGTATCAGTAAAAAGGTACTTAATGAATTGACTTAAAATAAATTGTGCTGGGCTTGCTTGTGTGTGGTGCATTCTGGAAAGGGCTGTGGCTTCTCCATCAGAACGACTTAAAACAGGGGCCATACATTACAAGGGACTCAGTTCATGAGGGCTGTGGCTTTGTAGGGCTGGATTTACTGTAAATTACCACTAGTAAGTCACTGAATATTTAGAAAGAGTCCTGAGCAATTCACAAATATTGGGCTTTTTTTAATTGACTTTTTTTTTTTAAAAAAAAAACAACCAACCAACCAACCAAAAAGATAAGAGCAAAATTTTAAGACAATACATAACCTTAAGGCATGTGAAGTGCCAAAATACTTTTAAATACGTGCCAAGAACTGAGTGGTCTGACTTTATCCTTATCTGGGGATCATTTTACACAATCAGAACTTTACCATTCCTGTCTTATTCTGTGTGTAAGACCACGCTATTCACACTGGTTTCCAAGTATGACAGATTCCAGCCCAATCTGATACTGCAGTGACTGTTCTTTTCCCACTGGTGATCACCCCCTCATCTTATGGCTGCAAAGAGAAACACGGAGAAGGATCACAAGACTCTCTATAATAATAATGTACACTCTTACACGCATCCATATTCTAGCACTGGCACTAAAACATTGTGCTCTGCTTCCTTACTTTGCCTTTTTCTTTGGTATAAACCTTAAAAACTGATTGGAGATTTGTATTATTTCTTGAGATTGGTATTTTTTTTTTGATCTTTCTTACCAAGATAATTTGTGCAGACCATCCCATGCTAAACAGCAGGTACATAAAATAGAGATTTGTAGACAACATTTTGGCAAAGGATAGAAAATATTATTCAAAAACCCTGAGTCCTCTCCTTATCCTTTGGACTGCAGTAATGTCGTTGCTTGTGTATACTTTCTGTACAGGCTCTTGGGATGTTTTAGTTTGTTAGGCTATAGCTGTACACTTCTGTCTGCTGCTTTTTCACCACTCTTTGAAAGATTTTGGCTCTAGCCTTGCCTGCGACACATGAGTTTAATTAAAACCTGCAGATGTGTTCCGTGGACTGTGTAGAGTGGGATTTACGTTTCGTCAGTGAATGCACATGGGTTGTTGCTTGACTGTCTCCATGTACACTTCAAATACACAGGCAATAAATAGATCTTTTCTCCAGAAACAAGAACAAAACACACGAGCAAACACTCTCTGTGGCGGTGAGACAGAAGACTTTGACACAGAATCACAGAATGTTAAGGGCTGAAACATCACCTAGTCCAAACCCCTTCCAGAGCAGGACCACACAGAGCAGGTCACACAGGATCACATCCAGGCGTGTTTGGAATCTCTCCAGAGCAGGAGACTCCACAGCCTTTCTGGGCAGCCTGCTCTAGGCTCGGCCACCCTCTCAGTGAAAAAGTTTTCCCTTATGTTTCTGTGGAACCTCTTACGTTCCAGCTTGCACCCATTGCCCTTTGTCCTGTCGTTGAACATCACAGGGAATAACTTGGCTCCACCTTCCTGACACTTGCCCATTACATATTTATGAGCATTAATGAGGTCACCCCTGAGTCTTCTCTTCTCCAAGCCAAACAGACCCATCTCCCTCAGCCTTTCCTCATAAGGGAGATGCTCCACTCCCTTATGACACGAGGGCTATCCCAGACCTGGGAGCTGTCGCTTGCGTGGGATATACAGAGATGTGGAGGAAGCAAGAACATAAACACAGAGGAAAGACTTGGTTTTCATTCCAGTTTAATTTGCTGGGGCGTGATCTTTTGCCCACACTCTGAAAGCAGGGACGTGTGCCCTCTCAACCTGCAACCCCTCTAGCTGGAAGCCTGGCGGATGCCTAAACAAACCCAACGCAAGGTCTCTGCTGCCACCCAAGCATTTGGTGTTCCCACGTTCTCAGACACCACTCATCTACACACTCCTGTGTCGTTTTACATCCCTGAGCCTGGCCTTTTAGAAACTGCAGGATAATGCTTCCCTGTCACCCCAGAAAACGGCGATTTCGTGTTACTGAAAAACAAGAAGAAGAACGAAATGAATTTCAAAACCCCTTTTAATTATTGATACGTATAAAAATTGATCTCTTGTCTTCTGAAAACTGGTGTAAAATGTCATTTTTCCAGTAAGTTATTCTCAGTAAATTTGATCTGCTGGTTGCACGCATACACATATAGATATCTCAGATCTGTCTCTATATATGCTTTCTCCTCATGAAAACCATTCTCACTACTTAACAGGCATGTGGGATCCTGCATAAATTATGCTGATTCTATATGATTCAAACTATAAAACACAAAATTACATTGCATTTTCAATAACCATATACACAAACCATGTGGAATACGAAAGGTCAGACTGGAAATTCCTCATTCTCATTCGTGAGTAATTTTTTTCCCCCTCCAACAGCCCCATTGGTTTCAGTTGGGCTGAGTGAGAGGTCTCATTTAAGATCATCATCTGGCCTTGTTCTAGGACCTCTTAAGAGCTCCAGCTTTGCAACCTGATCTGTGCATAGACAGACACAGACTTAACTGATGTCAGTGGGCTGCTTTTTTGGCTTGAGAAGGCATTTCATGGATCAAGGCCATGATAGTTAACTCAGATAACCAAAGAAGAACATGATGAAGCTCCACTGCAACATTTAAACTGATGTCTTTGAGATTACATTAAATTTTATCTTCATAGACTTGTGGAGCTTGTCCACAAAATAAACCCACCAACAAACCATAAAAACCCAAAACAAAACCAACAAACTTACAGTATTCCCATGAAATTAAGAAGACAGGTGAACATCACACAAAGGTTAGAGAATGAGCAATATTTAGTACACCTGATGCAGACCACAGAAGCAGAATGACAATGCCCAGAGAAAATGTGACCTTTTCAGGACACCCATTCCTCCCCTTCAATTCTTGCATCCTTATTTTAGTTTGTCTTTGCTGCCTCATGCTGAAGTCCCTAAACTTGCTTTTGTATGTGCTACCATGTGTGTGGCACTTGAGGCTATGGTCTAGTGATTAGGGCAATTAGGAGAAAGGTTGGACTTGATGATCCTGGAGGTCCTTTCCAGCCATGGTGATTCTCTGGCTCTGCAGGAGGTGCCTGCTTTCAGGACTATCAGAAATAATGAGTTTCCATGAGTGCTGCTCAGTTCACTTGAAGATGGATGTGACCTCACACAGTGGCTGTAGTTCAGTGCTGGAGATGAGGTTTCTAGCTTTAGATTTGGAGATACTGTTGCTTGGAGGCCAGCTCTGATTGAGATCCCTCTGCAGAGGGATCTGCTCTTGCAGTGTGATGGGTGCTGAGCCAACACCCTTTGAAGGCTGTGGAAACTCTCCCACTGACTCCCAAAACAGACTGAGAGTTGTGCCTGAAATCTACAGCCTGTTCTTTCCCTCTCAGCCACCAGCATGGTCTCCCTTCTGGGTGTCATGGGTAGGGAAGCTAAATCAGCCACCCAAAAAATTTAACAGACAATTAGGCAGAAGTGCCATTTCTGTGACAGTGGAACAAAGATACCTGCACATTTTGGAGAGATTTACAGTGCCAGTCTCCTTTCGGTGCCATCCATTTTCATATCACCTCTGATCAGAAGTGTGAGTGCTCTCTACAGGGTACTTTTCACATACTTTTCACTGGACTCTGGCTGGCACATTCACTGACCTCTGCAGCACGTCAGCATGTTCTCTTTTTGTAGATGTTTGCAGACATCTCACTCCTTTGATATATGAAATACAGAGAGGTGGATGTGCCTGCATGGACCCTGTTGCATCAGTGCATTGGCATGGCAGTCGGGCAGGCTTTACAGGTAGAAAGTCTGAGGCTTGACATGAATAAAAGTGTCCTGCTCTATCATACATGAGATGATCTGCAATGACTTTCCATTATTTGCCAAAGCATGAACACCAGTGTAACTTTTGTTGGTTATCAGCTGTTAAATGCACTATCATGAAGTCCATATGGACCCATAGTTTCAATTTTTAAAGATACCTTCCCTGAGTGTGAGCAAAAATAGTGGGGGAACTAGAAGAAAAACTTCACTTTGAGGTTTCAGAGTCTTTTGGTTCATAGTAGGACAGCAGGGTGATAGGACAAGAGGAAATGGCCTCAGGCTGTTCTAGGGGAGGTTTAGTTTGGCCATGAAGAACAATTTCTTCCCCAAAAGGGTTGCCCAGGGCAGTGGTGGAGTCCCCACCCCTGGAGGGGTTTCCAAGCCGTGGAGATGTGGTGTGAGGGACACGGGGCAGTGGGGACCTGGCAGTGCTGGGGAATGGTTGGATTCATTGATTTTAAAGGTCTCTTCCAACCAAAACAATTCTGTGGTTCTATAAAGTAAGATTGGTGTGCTACACGTGTACAACTGGTTATCTGGATTGGAGTTGGACTGGAAGGTCTCTGAATGAATCCATGCAGAACTGAATGCTTTCTGCATCTTCTTGGCTCATGAAAAGTCACATTGCTGCCCCAAAAGGTGTAGAGGCTGAGTAAATTGTAGTTCCAGGTAGTCTGAATCCAATCCACTGCCCAATTTTGGACAGTAATTTTGCTACCTACCAGGAGCTGCAGAACATTTCAAAGGGCATCCCAGTGGGATTGCTCCTTGCTGGATTTACAAGGAGCTCTGCTGATTGTTTGAACAGACTGCAGAGGGTAATCAGGACTGGTGCAGGATTCCTTACCTGTTACCACTTCTGTTCATTTTCCATTTGGCAAGTGCCTCACCCATGTACATGTTCAGCACAGTCTTCCCTGGCTGTGCACTCAGTATCATCTCTATACAGCTGTCAAAATCTGGATCAAGGCATGGTTCAAATTAGATTTCTTTGTCACAGTGGAAGGAAAGATTCTTGGAAAGTTGCTCCAAGCCATATTTCAACTATCTACAGCTAGTTGTTTTGAATGAAACTTTTGCTGTGGTTAAAAAAAAAAAAAAAAAGAAGTATATCTTTCTAGTTAAATTCTTGCTTTCACTCAAAAAAAAAAGACACCATGGAGCAAAGGTGAAGACCACAAAGCTTAACCTGAAATGTAAAGGTTTGAAAGGAAAGGTTAGAAATATTTGAATATTTAAGTACAGGAGCTTAAAATGGAAACTGGTCTGCCTTGCCTCCTTAGCCATGGTTATTTTCTGACCTAATCTACCTGCCTGTTACAACCAGGTGGGGAGAGACACATTACCAAATTTAAGTGGTGGTTGCTGTCAGTGAAGGGGATGACTTTAACAAAATAACTGTATGCATGATAATAAGAATAAAAATGCCAGAGAAATTAATGCCACTGAGTACAAAAGAATGTGTGAGACAAACAGGGGTCAGGATCAGGGACACTGAAATGTGAATATTCAATTAACAATAATAGAAAAGACGTGGGGCACGGTATGTAAATGAAGGCTGCCTGGGGCCAAATGTTCTCAATAGCGAAGCCAAGAAGATATTAAAAACACCCCACACGACTTTTGTTTTTCAGCTCATGAGCAAATCCATGCTGAAAATACGTTTATCTGTTCTAACAGCAAAAACAAACACATTCCATAATGTATATATTAAGAGGATGTATAACTTCCACAACATTCAGGGCGAGGAAAATGGGACTACACACCATAAGTGCTGTGGAAGGGAAGAGGGGCAGAGGAAAAGCAGAAAGGACAGATGCTTGAGGAGAAAGGACTTGCTAACCAAAGTCTTTTACATGGACCACAGCATCCCATGTCCCACACGCTGATTTCTTGAGCAGACCTGTTGCCAAGATAAATTTTTTCTTGGACTCTAGAATTTGTAGGATGTGCTTGGCTTGCATCGAGAACACAGCGGTTCCTTCCCCACACAAACAGCTCTATCTAGCTAAGCTGGATATAAACAGAAAGACTGCTTCCCTAATTATTTATACAAAGAGAGAGATAGCTGCATTCTGGAAGGTTCATAGGAATTGGACTTGTTTTTTTTTTTTTTTCTAGGGGGATCATATTATGTTTTTCACTTTCAGAGCTGTCAGACTCCACCAAAACCAGTCTAGACCTTCACCCACAGGAAGATAATTCACAAGTTTACTGCTCTGAGTCACGCAGTGATTTTTTTTCCTCCTGAGAATATTGATGCTGTTTATTTAATAGTAAAGTATTTATATAAAGCAAGATCTTTACAAAGACAAGGACCTTCTCTTCCTACCTGCCCCCCTGGCTTTTGAGACTACTTGTGTGAGCAAGGAGTACTCCAGAGCTACTAGCACTGACCTCACTGTAAATATTTGCATCATGAGAAGAGGATTCTTACACGTCCTGGAAATGCATTGCACTGATGTGTTCCAGCAAATAGTGGCTTTTTCAAATCAATATGACTACAGTTATAAGTCAAGTGAAACTCATTCATAAGTGTTTTCAGATTCAAGCCAACTGTTTTTTTTTTTTTAAATTGTGCTCCATCTTCTTTCCCCCTTCCTCCCCACTTTTAGACCAAGGAGCTGAAAAACTGAAACAGACTCAGCAAGGGGAGTGAGAAGAAAATGATTTTATTGGTGCTTCACATACCATTGTCTTGGTCCTCTCACTCGTGCAGGAAATGCAGCTGAAATATGGAATATATGAAATAAGTTCCTAGCAATTTACAACAAAGCCACAGTGGAAGGAGGGGAAAGAAGAAATAATAATGCAGCCAGTGGGGAAAAAAAAAAAGAAAAAAGAAAGCAGCATTTCTTTCAGACAGGCAGAACACTGTTGATCTGCAGTCACCTAGGTCCATAAATTGAACCTTGCAAGCAGTCTTAGTCTACTTCAAGCACATTTTAAGGGTGTGTGGGATCGGGTCTCACTTTAGGCTCCGGGATTAGCATTCCTCTTGTGCAAAGTACCATGGAATTTTAATGAATACAAGTAGTTAGAATTTCTGCTGTCCCCCAGAGATTTATTTACTAACTTACAGACACATTTAACATCTTACTTTAGTGATGCGTCTGAACCAGCACCACGCTGAGGCAACGGTTAAAAATCTGACACTGAGAAAAAAGTGGTGTCTGTGAGTCATATCTAGTCCTAAACACACATATAAAGTCTTAAAATACTGCTGAGGTAATGAGATATTAAAAGATTTCAATTGGACACGAAGATATGGCATCAAAGAATCCAGTCTGGTTTGCTTGGGGAGCTTTCTGTGTTTAAAATAAAAGAAAAAAATTAAGATATGACTTCAGTTTCTGTTGTAAATGTGTCAGTATTTTTCCTTAGGACACAGGTATCTCTAGGACCTGATTACTTAGCACCTGGTTTGGTCAAATAGTTTTTTACACTGAAATAACACATCAGTCCCCTTTATCCCAAGTCCTGAAGGGGAGCTGAATATTTAATTCCATTTGGCAGAACCAACCAGCCATTTTTTTTTTGAGGTTTGTAGCTCAGCTGCTCCTTTTCTTTTATTTCAGGCTTTCTGAACTTTTTCCCCTTGGAAATTGTCGTTTGGAGTCACAGGGACCCACCAGCAGCCCAAGGGAGGGGAGCTGGATAAGAAACTTTCTGAGGTCCTTGGTCCCATGGTGACTAGCCAAGAACTCTTCATCCAGCCTGAGAACCATGATGCTTGTCCCAAGCATCTTGCTAGGTCCATAATTTTGTGTTGAGTGGTTCGTATGGTTTTAAGAGGGCTGATCAAGAAGGCTGTTTTTAGCTTTAAGATGAGGCATTGTGAGCTGTAGGGTAGATGCTTTGGGACGAAGTTTTAAATCTTTCATTGACATTTGCTTTTGCAAAGATTGAGTGGCTGCCTATATGAAATCTAGTCACAGAGTCCTGAAAATCTGGCTGTATTCTTTCTGTTAAACAGAACCAGACAATAATACACAATGTGGTCATTTTTATTTGAATAGTATGAAATATTTTGGATATTAGCTGCTTCTTAAAATGAATATAAATTTCAACAAATACCAAGAAAGCCAACGACTTCAAACAAAACTGAAAAATAACACCTCACCACAACTCCCAAATCTTCCCAGAGCATTTTATATGCTTTCTGAAACTTTGCTGCACTCTCAACAACCCTCTGGTTCAGTTTTTGGAACTAGAAGAGTCTATTCTTTGTCACGTAATCTGTCTTATAATATCACAGGTAAATGTGAATGGTTATTTGCTGAATTTTCTCCTTCTTGAAAAATGGTATAAATTTTTTGTTATGATTTAAGAGAGTCAATAGGAAAAAAAATTAAAATCTTATAGACTTCTGGAGCAAAGACAAGCTTTGGTAAAATCTGGTTAGATAATATATTCTTTTTATGATAAAATTAGCAGAGTGAATATTCATAGCTGAAGCTGTGTTCTCTGAGATAGAAAATTTATAATAGAAGTGAGATTGTGTTCTTAACAGCCTATATGAAGCAGGTTTTTTTTCTTTAAAAGCAACCATCTAATTACCTTATAAGTCAATTACTGCATTTTTTTCCCATGGTGACTTTCCTCTCTCTGAAATGTATTGGCTGAGTTTTTCATTATTATTTCCTAAAAAAAAGAAAACAAAAGCTATGAAATATCAATAGCAAAGTTCACATGAGCAAATGCTAAATCTTCTGTGTAGTTCAAGGTGGTGGTCTTACTGGCATGGGACCTGATATTTTTAATGAAGCCTTTTTAATTAGTCAAGTCAGTAGCAGCAGACCCTTGGAACTGGTAGCAAAAAAGTCAACTGCACATTTGAATACTTAATTTTGTGGCTATAAACAGCCACGTCACATTTCCAGCAGCAACAATGGGATGGTTTTCAACACCGCTCTACCAAGCAGGCATGTTTTCTATTTTCTTCTTGTATATACAATTAAAAGCATTCCCACCAGAGAACTCTGCCCTGCATTCCCTTCTGCAACGGAGCATGAGAGATGCCTCTCAAATCTCAAAATTCTGCCTTTCCTTGGGCCAAATAATGAAAGAACAGCCCAGCAGTGCACCGTTACTTCTAAGGCTTCTATTGAAAGTTTGAATTCACTAATTGTCAATACTTGCCCCAGCGTGCAATTAATCAGGAGATGTCTGGTCATGAGAAAAGTCTTTTTTTCCTCTTTTTTTTTTTTCACTGCTGGAAAGGTGAGTTTACCTTTTATCAAGCCAGAGATAAGGACCTGCAGATGTGGAGCAGGTTCTCATCTTGCTCTAAGGGATATCCACCAGTGCCTGTGTTCTTGTTGAGTAATAATGAGACACCATAACCAAACAGTAGAAGATGCATGTCAGATGGTTCTCCAATAACATTAGAAAAAAAAGCAGCTGATGTATGGGATATTGAAGGCAGATTAAGTTGTTAATGTATATTAGTATATTCTTAATTTCCTTTTAATTGAAAAAGACATATTGACTTTAATTAGAACCATTTCACAGGAACTGTCAATTAGCACATGTCAAACTAGTTAATTCAGAACAGAATTCTTTTAATTAGGGTCTGCTTTCCTTTAACTGTGGGGCCAATGAAATCAGCCTTTCCTTATCAAGATTTTAAATGTCTCTAAGACATACAATACAAATGTAGTCTCTTATCTATTATTAGAAGCCCATATGGATAACATTAAAATGATGATGCTGGCATTGTTCATGCAGCACAAATCAGAGTTTCCTTTATGACTGGTTAAAAAAAAAAAAAAAAAAAAAAAAAGCAAGAGATGGCTTTGAAGAAAGAGTATTTTAAATACACAGATTTATCCTTCTTTAAAGAGACTACAAAATTTATGACTCGCATGTTCACATTTAAAGTATTATTTAATACGTCTGCTCAAATAAATGGGCCTATTCAAACGTTTTGTGTGTTCTATCAGCCAAAGACACATAAAACATTTTCAAAGCATGCAGTAACGTTCTTCCCTTAAATGAACTGTAATCAAAAGGAGAAAACAGACTCGATGATTTCTTTTTTTTTGGGGGGGGACAATATAAAACCAGCATTGTTAACTTTCATTGCATGTGGAGATTTAACACTGATTGCTAATCCCGTGGCTGCGAACACCAGTGAGATAATGTCATCCCACTTATCAAACAGCATATAATCCCAGTCTTGACTTTCACAGGCATTTTCTGAAATGTGTGTGAGTTGGCTGATGGATCTCAGCTCCTGGTTGACATTGCTGGTGTCAAGACCTTCCCCCTGGTTTCGGGGAGCTGCCATGGGCAGCACATGTAACACTGGTCACATCCCTTCAGGGCTAGGAACAGCTGAGAAAAATATAACAAAAAATATGAGAGGAATGATTGCAAAATCTAGAGTTAGTTTTATCATATGGGGTTTAGCCACTGTTTTACTGACCTATATCAACAGAGGATTACAGAGATTAGTGAAAGGAATACTTAATAACTGAACTGTGGATTCCAAAGAGGATTATCTGGTAAGATATTTCATGTATCCCGATGCTTTGTTGAACATATTAGGGACCTGATTATGGGCCTGAGTAACTCAACAATAAAAGAAGCATGATTTCCCTAAATGAAGTACAACTGGGATGCATTAAAATTTAATGTGTCCTAGAAGTACACTTTGCCTAGGATCCTAACCACACCATTTTTTTCCCCCCAGGGCTACTCCCCAGGGTATGTGGTGGGTACAGCTGTAAGAGTTCCATGTATTAAAATGTGTGTTAAGGTTTTCAGCAAAACTTTGGAAAGTGGATGAACTTTAACTAGATGATCTACAAAACTAAAAAAACTGTGTCCTGGGAATTCTTCAGCTCAAGCAAGAGGCTCTGTAGACATGTCACATCACTGCATACCATTCAGCATGGAGCTTACCCTGAGTATAACTGAGAGCTGTACTTCTACATTCAAATGTGATTGTAAATAGGTAACATAAGACCCTGATATTTATTCATTAATCCTATTGTGGCCCATATTAAATCTCTGCTTATCAGTTTAAATGCTTACCATAATTTAGAACTCTTTAAGCAGATCTAAGTCACTTCGGCAGTGAATTGCCTAATCCAACGTCTTTTATAACAACAGCAGAAACAATGCTTTGGATTTTGATTGTATTGCTCAATCGGCAATATATTGTTTGTTTAAAAATGGCAATTAGCAGTCACTCTTTTTTTTAAAGTCCTCCCCATGTTGGCTGTGCACAGAAAGCATGGGTATGTTTGTCACCAGGGTTGTAGGTGACTACCTTTATGCTCATGTGTGATGCTTTATGCTGAAATTTGAACTGTAATTTTTGGGTTATGGTGGAATTTTTAGTCCTTAAAGTATCCCAGTCAAGTGGGTTATAATTTATCAAATCCATACCTTAGGAATGGGACAATGGAGAAACCAGTGTAGGGATGGAAGGTGGGTTAACCAAGCCCCAAAGTGAGTCAGTGAGAAATGGAATTAATTAATTAGTTAACGGGGAGCAGGAGCTCCCCCTTCCCTGAAGCTGCACGATCCTCCTTCCAAATACACCAACGCACCCCTCAGCACAGCCCTCTCTGTGCCATGCCCTCAAAGCAGTGCCAAGCAATTTTTCCCCCCCTCCCCTTCTAATTAAGACTAAGGCGATTCATTGCTTAGTAGCAGCACTAATATTTACACACTTATGGATCTCATGATTAAGTAGCAAGCTTTGACTTCAATTAAACCTGACAGTTTCTGATAGCGAAAAGTCATTACAGAACTTCAAAAGCACTTGAACTGCAGCAAGATCTTTACAATTATCTATATAATATCTGTCAGCCTCTGTTGGCTCCTTGATCTTCTGTGGCAGGCCCAACTTCTCTGTCAACTTTGGTCTATGGGAAGCTGAACCTCAATGGATGCTATTAAAAATATATATAGATATATAGATATATATGTGAAAATGTTGCAATATACAAAGGATTTCACCCAGATTCTTTTTGGAATAAATGCTTAATAAAAATTGCCCATGTGAATCATGTACTGTTCATGTATTGTTCATGAATCAAACCAAGAGGCACTTAAAAATGACTAGCATTAGGGAAACGTAATAGCTTTTTAACAGATTATTTAAATGACTGTAGCTCTGATTCCTAGTCGTTTTATCCAAACAGCTATAGCAGAACTATCCCTGAAAAGGGAGTAACTTTCTGATTAAACTCTTTTGTTGTTGGATTTAAGAAATATTTTAGAAGAGGGAATTTCTCAATTATGTATTCATCTTCCAGAGCCCGCGCATGGAGGGTGTAACAATTTGATCAAACCCAGCTGAAAGCACTAAGGGTTTGGAGGATTCATTCTGTTCTTACAATCGCGGTGAAGAAAGCCTTTAAATACATTCAAAGCAGTAAGAGACAGTTTCTTCAGACTGACCAGTGCATAAATCACTTCCTTGGTAGTTTCTGGTCTCTGCAGCTTGGCTGGCCTGGTACTTTTGTGGCGTGATGTGAACGAGCAGTGCATTTGTGCATTTTTGTGGCCAGATTATCAATCCATCCGATTCTTTGATTTTTGCTGTGTTGGCTGCGTGCGTCCCGGCGTAATTGAAACCAGCAGATACCCTCATGTGCTCATGTGTTGTTGGCTCCTTGGCCTGGTGTTGCCCGTGGTTGAACTCTCCATCCCTTCCTCCTTTTCCAAGGAGGGTTTTTTTAGCCAAGACAGTCATGCTCATATTAAACCATTATTACAATTGGCTTATGGCACCCAAAGATGGAACCCCTGCCCATTAAACTGGAAGAGTTCCTTATGCTGAGTCCTCCAGGCTGGTACCTTTCTTTTACTGTTGTTTTGAAGCATAGCCCAGATTGTCTCAAAACCCATGGTCTTCTGGGGAACTCTGAGTTCTGCCATTATCAGTTTTGGGGCTCTCACTCCAAGAA
>NW_008594552.1:0-47667 GCF_000691845.1 Merops nubicus | reverse complement strand
TATGATTCTATGATTCTATGATAAAAATGGTTTATGAGAAAAAAGTCATCTAAGGATAGACCCACACAACACACCAATTTCCACTGAATTAACCTTTGCCCGAAATCTTCAAATTAGGCTTCCTTGGAGAAATAATACATTCCTCAATTATTTGATTTCATTACTGGACAGTCCAAAATTTGTCATGCATTACAGAAGTTAGAACAAAGCTGTCAATGTTAGTTTTATAAATGAAATTATAGCTAGGCCATACTAGCACAATCCAGTTTCAGAATTTCCTGCAACTTAAAGTTGCAGAATAACTCAAATGGGAAGAGACCTCAGGAAGTCTCATCTAACCTGTTGCTCACAGCAATGTCAATATTGAATTTAGATTACATTGTTCAGGGTAGCCCCCCAAGGATTAAGGTTAAACAGCTTTTCTGTGCAACCTTTTCCACGGTGCAATTTTCACCACAGCAAAAAGTGTTCTCATTACTTCAAGATTTTTAAATGTTATGACATTTTCTGTATTCTGACCACTCACATCCTAGAAAGCAGGCATCTGCAATTCCATAATGTTTTGTGAACTCACTCTTGTTGCTGGTATTCGCCTTAACAGCACAAATCTGGTTGTTACAGGTTAAGGCAACATACAATACAAAATTAAAGATTCCAGCCTTTTTTATCAGTTATCCTGTAGATACTATTCTGCAAATCTATTAACCTTGTTTCCAACAAACAGGCAAAGAGGATGATTTCTGTGTTAATAGAATAACAGTCCCGAGAACAAATTTACTACAGGAACCAAAGAGATTAAGACTGTCCTAGGAGTAAGTAGTCAAGCTAAATGAGCTGACTTTGCTCTTCAATATCAGGAGATCGAAATTTCTTTTACAACAGAACTTAAAAAGTTTAACTTGTTTCTTTAGGTTGCTTCAGCATACTAGATCTCTAGTTTGTTCATCTGGTCAGTTTCCAGAAAGTGTCTTTCTCTTTGATTTGAAGCCTGCTCGTGTCCATATTCAGGAATCACCACAAAAGACAGATGAGACTACCTGAAATGATGATGGAAGCTCACATGTATGTGAATTGTATTGCTTACATCCAAATGGGCTTAAACCACTTTGGAGAATAAAAAATGGATCTCATTTTGGCTTGGTTAATGGACCTACAGGAATTTTTTTCCATGCACAGCCTCCTTGCAGTCACTTTTAGCTGAAGCTCAGATGCACAAAGAAAGCTGAAAGTGTAAAATGAGCATAGCATATTCTTTAAATATTTCCAAAGAATGTAAAAATAGCTCAATGTCCTATGTTTGTCTTTATTTTGTATTTTTTCATGGTCTAAAGAAATGGCCTGATCTCTCCGATGATGTAAAATTTCTAAAAATATTTAGAGTACATAACATAACATAGCTTTATAAAAGTAGAGATCAAATACATTGTGGTCTCCTTCCCATAATGAAATGAGAGAGAAGAGTCTCTGTAAGAGGTGGACTTTCAGCAGATTTTACATGGATAAAATACTCCAGATTTTAGCCCACTGAGTCCGTGTTTTTGAACAACCATAAATATATGCCTGATACATTTTTTCGTAGGCAGATACAGTGGCTGTATGAGAAGCAAGAATTCAAAGAATGGATAGACGCTTTCTTCAGTTTAGAAAAAGCAAGAAATATGAAGGTTTCAGCACTGGCAAAATATACTGACCTACAAAAAGACAGAAAAAATGGATATGAATTTATGTACCAAAAAAAAAAAAAAAAAAAGTCATAAGAAGAAGGATCTAGTCAGTACTTGTACTGAGGTATCATAAGAAGCATTCTATTAGCCAAATAGAACCCACTGATGAGGTTACTTATACACTAATTAAGCTCTCTAAAGTTTATCTGGACAATACACAGAACAGATCAGTCATTCCTATTCAGACGAAGTCTAAAATCTGGCTTGCTTTCATGTAATAGAGCTTAAATCAATACAGGCTCAAAACTACAACTGGCTGGGAAGTCCCTAATGCAGTACTTCAAAAAGACAACTAGAAGACTTGTAGTTTTATAGTTGCTGCTTTGGTGAGGTACCAAATGGATGTCACAGGAAAGAACTGAACCATTTCTGAAATACTTGTTTCCTAAATGATCCCTGTCCTGTGAATTAATGAAGTCTAGCTGTGTGCTATGCCCAGAGCACGGCATAAACCTGACCGTGATGAGGCACTTAGGGATACTAATGTTCACACTTTCTAAATACAGCCCTTTATGTACCCTCTCCACAATACTCACATTAGTTTGTCTTATCCTTAGTGAGGAGAGATGCATAAGCCAATCCATACTTTCTGCACGCTTGGAGGCCTGTGCAGTGGGGGAAAATGTGATGGGGGCTCCTCCCACCAGTCTAGCCACAGCTCTCTGCTGCTAGCTCCACATGAATGCTTCAGAGCCCAAAGCCCTGCCAAGGATGGCAGAGCAAAACAACAATTGTATAAGCACCAGAGAGGTTGGCTGATGGACTGAAACTATGCACTGTCCTCTTCTACTATTTATTTTATGACAGAGAGTATTTTCCCATTCTTTTTTCCATACTCATACGGTGTGGGCTTGGATTTTCTGCAAGGTTTAATTTTCATTGGTCATTAAGTAGTCCGTATGTTGGCAACATCTCAGCGACTATAGCCTCTGCCAGTCTGTAGTTCACCCTGATTATTTCCATGTTTCCTATTTTAGATTATTCCAGAGGGACAAAGCACATGGATTTACCTGTTCTAGACAAATCACAATAAGAAATGTAAATGATGCTGAAATTTCAGTATTGTTAGTGTGTAATTTTCCTTTCTGTTTGGTGGAGATTTCTGTACATCAAATAAAAGCCTTGAAAACTCAGCTAAATTTTGTTTTGGACTCAGATTGGAGTAAATGGTGTCAAGATCTAGCACAAAAGTACACATGTGAATACTCTGCATTTTTAAGTCCAGACAGAGTCTACTGCATTAATTGGTGCAGAAAGAAAAAATATATTATGAAATCCACACTAAAAAAAATTCTTCACGAGTAACAGTTTGAAAGGAAAGGTGGTTTAATTTAATTAGTCCAAAACCTTGGGGTGCAAAAGCTCTTTTTCAGGTCTGAGACTAATGCTAGGTAAAATACCCTGCAATAATTTCAAACATAAGGAAAAATGGCTCTGTGCTCAGAAAATTGCCTTATTTGTCTAACAGATGGACTTAGTTCTGTCTGCAAATCTTTCCTGCTCATATCAGCCCAAATTGTGCTGGTACTGTCCTATAACAAGGACAGATTAAAAACCAAACCAAAACAAGCAACTAAAAACCAGCCCACAGATATGACAGTGATAGAATAATTTAGAAATATATTAGGAAGGAGTTATCACCTTGCTGTAGGAATACTTGTTAAAAGAAATACTTGGATAACTTGGTATCAATACCCAACAGCTAAAGTCCCTTTTGGCTTTCTTTCACAAACACTTTCCGCAATACTTGTTGTTCTAAAAATTGTATGACAAGAGCTTCTTTAGCACTGGAAACATTTCAGTATTCTTTCTTTTAAAGAAGATAATAATTCAAAGTGTTCACCCAAGCTATATGCTCTACTTTTTTTTTTTTTTCCTGTACATTTTCTGCTTTGTTATTGCATTAAAAGTTAATCATACTTCACATAATCATCTTGAATTTAGATTTGGATTGCAAAGTTAATTCCATATGAGAATATGAGTATCTGTAAAGGAGCTAGAATAGCTACTTATAGGCAGTCAGAGATTTAGAGAAGTGATCCTTCCACAGTTACAGAAGCTTGAAGGCTTATTTTCGGGATTTAACTTTGTGTCTTAATCTAGCTAAAATAATCTCTCCTTGCCACTAGCTAAATACCAGAAGAAAGATAAAATATGTTCATGAAAAACAGATAGATTGCTAAAACAATAAGGAAACTCAAAGCTTTTTATTAAAATCATATTTTAAAATCAAACCATGAAAAAAATAAAATGCTGTTTCAAAATTTAAGAAATAATTCCTCTTGACAGTTTGATAATAATTTTCTTTTTGATTAGACTTTCAAAAGGTCTGAAAAATATTCCCTGTTCTCCTTTGATCTCCAATAATGTTTTTAGAAGGATGGATTAATATGAACCTTGAGTGTGAGGTTTTTGATTTCTGATCTTAAAGAACACAAATTAAGTGAATCAAGGCATAAGACAAAATTCCTCCATAGTGGTATATGTACAGACTAGCAGAAAGGGCATGGAAAAAAAAAATACATGGTGGTGCAATAAGACATCTAATAATGTTTCTTTAGGAACATACTTTGGTTTGGGATGTTTGTATTGATCCAGGCTGACAGAGACTACTGAAAAATCTCTCAGTCCATGTCTGTCATGGTTTTGACCTATATTGCATATGCTATCAAATTTTTTTTAAGAATGTGCTCAGTGGTTCTCAGGTTATTCTCCTTGTCTGCCTTCCTGGCGTAGCTTCCCTTTATCCATCAGGACAACAGTGACGAGTTTTAGAGGACATGGCCTAGAAACTAGAAACCCTTTCACAGAAGAATCACACTTTCAGAATTATAAAGAATGAGTCTCATCAGCAGAATAAATCCTCTAACCTTATGAACATACTCTTTATAAAAACTACCTACTGATGGAATACAGTTATTCACATTGAATAGGGAGTGTAGTTGCATTCCCCATTGTTAGAGGTCACTTAAAGATATATCCTAAAAATTGATCCCTTTACAGGTAAGATATCAAGTTTCACATGAATTACAAAAGAATCCTTTCATTGTTGTTTCCTAGCCAGGGCAATTTATAAAAGGCTGGAGTAATCTGCAAAAGGAAAGGACAACAGAAGCATGAGATAGTGGCATCAAGGGGAGGAGCTGAAACAAGAGTTTTGAAAGCTACCCCAGAAAGCATAGTATCTTGATTAGTTATTAAAGGCTGACATTGTTATGTTTTTCAGTGTTGTTTTGGCATGCATCCCCATCAGTGCTGCGGCTGAATCCTGTGTTCAAAGTCCTTTGCTATTTTACCACCTGCTCACTCTCTTAGCACATCTGGAAGTAGCAGAAGTAAGATCAAGGTGTTGCTGCACCAGATGGATCTTAAAATCATTTTGTACCAGCTCACAGTCTAGCTTTGTTTTCCTCAGCTATCATCACCCTAAAGAACCTGATAGTAACCTGTGTTGAAGCCCCTGATCATGCACCATACCAGCGAATGAAGACTCCCAGACCAAAGGACTCCAAAAGAGGAAAAACCCACAGTGAATGAAGCAGTGGCAGTCACACAGGCAGCCATTCCACTGCTAAAGTTAACAGAGTACGGTCTGGAAACAGCTCTAGTAAATACAGGTAGAGAAATACCAGACTTTAGGAGCTAGTGAGTTCAATTTAACGGTACCATTTTTAAAAAGGTCTAAATATTTGGTAGAAAGCCCTGTTTTTTCTGCTTTTGAACCAGAAAATTTTTCCAAGTGAGCTACAACACACTCTGAAGTGCCACTCTGCTGCAAATGTGTGTTTGTATGTGTGTACTGGGTGTAGGCTGCAGGGGTGGTCTCTGGGGGAAGAGGTCTCGGGATGCCTTGTGCCACACACAGTCATTCCAGTTGACCCCAACAGACCCACCACAGGGCGTAGATCAACCCATCAGCCAAGACAATGACATCTCTGTGTACAGGTATTTAAGAAAGATCAGAAATCACCAGACAGACAGAAAGAAGGAAAAAAGAAGAATGAAGGAAAAAAAAGAAAATGTAGAGAGAACACCAAGGTCAGATGAGTAGGTAGAAATGCTCCATTGTGCAACAGATACTCACACTGCAGCCTATGGAGAAGTCCCACACTGGAGCAGATGAGTATTTCCTGAATGAACTGTAGTCTGTGAAGAGCCCATGCTGGAGAATAAGAAAAGCATGAAGATGAAGAGGTGACACTGAGAGAAGGTCACATACTGGCCATATATCCTCCATTCCCCATTCATTGTTTGTCTTTTGAGGTGCGTAGAGGAGTTGGGAGTGTAGGATGAAAGTTAAACCTGGGAAGGTGGGGAAGAAAGATTGTTTTTTTTTATTGCCTGTCTTTTCACTTTCACTTATTTGAATCTATTTCAATTAGAAATAAATTGAACTAAGTTTTCACCAAGTTGAGTCTGTTTTGTGGAAGACAATAATTGGTAAACGATCTCCCTGTCTTTATCTCAATCCACAAGTTTTCTCATTAAGTTTTCTCCTTCTTTCTTTACAGGGAATGATTGCCTGAGTGGGCATTTTGCTGTTAGCTGAGGTTAACTTATCACAATATGCTATCCACACACACACATCTTCTGAATATATAGCCACTGGTATATCCTAGTCACTGGAACAGAAATGTGTTTGTTTTAACAATGAGAAAGAAATGAATTTTACTCTTTACCCATCAAACTGTTCCACAGTCTTGGTGTCTTAGCAAACAAAGACTTTGTTGCCAACTAAGAATGTCATAAGCTCTCAGTTTCATTAATTTGTCAAATTAATCAAATCAAGATTTAGTTTGGACTTTATTATCCTTGTTGTCACATTAATGTGTTAGTGGAAATCTACTACTTTTACTCTCTTGAATAGCTGAATTAGGTTTCCAAAGGCCAAAAATATTCCTGTTTTTGAGCTTCGTGATGCTACATGATGCATGAGTAAGAAGTACCTTAGGGATAGGTTAATATTTAATATTGGTTTGAAGTTAATGTTTGTATTCTAATTATAGTTTAAATTACTGAAAACAGGTTCAGCCAAGTACAAGCAGGTGTACAACATCTCAATATTCAAGCTGGTGAGAAAGTTACTGAAAAGTGCCTTAATTTAACTACTTCTTACACTGGAACTGGAGAGTGCAGCATAAGAGGGGTCATGATTTTGGCTCCAGTGTTTGGTTCTATGCTAGCTGGAAATCAAGAACTGGCTAATTAAGGCAGTGTTATTGTCCTGGATGTTCATAGTGGCAGTCCTAAAGAAGCAAATTATTTCAGGGGAGCATGCTGTGTACATAAAAGGTAGCCTTGGTCATGTCTTTAGTGATTTCATGTTTCTGTATTACTTGGCAGGGTTTAGGGCTAGAATTGCAATAGCGATGTTGACTTTCTTATGCAGAGGTTATCCAGTCATAATATTCTAAGAATTTGCCCTCCCTGACCTGGTGGATGAGGATGCAATGTTCCTGCCGATGTCCTAGTGAGAGCTGAAGTTATTAACACCAGATGAAGCAACAGCACCAAAACAGAGCCATTCCACTCTACAATTCCCAATAGCCTAATAACTTAGTATATTTACACAGCATCAAGCTAATGTGGACTTTGTGTTCTAAGTTAGATTAATCCTTTATGCAACAGTTTTACAGCAACTGCAAGGTACTATTTGTGATCTGAGGACAGGAAACCAAGTTCTGGTTATTTTTGGTGCATTCCAATATGTACTTAACAGTAAGACACTATTACATGTAACATCAAATTATTTTACAGTATTTCTTGCTCATTCTATTCAGTACTATTTTTTACAAATGTGCATTATGTAGAATTTGCTCACAATTTCATTAACAACTTGTGTAAAATAGAGGCCAGGTGGGTAAACCAGAGGAAAAATTATTCTCCTTATAAAGTAGGACTGAAGTGATGAATATTCTATATACGTTACCACATGCACAATAATATAGCTGTAAAAAGAACATGAGCAAATGATGCATTTACCAGTAAAGTCAAAATTTTAAAACAGCACAAGACATTTAAGAGTTGAATATGAACTCTTTCTTCACTGCTATTTACAGTTTTCTGTCTTAATTTTATTTTTTCAGCTGTATGCTTACCATATAAAACCAAGAAAATAAAAATCATTTAACCCCTTCACTAAATACCGTAATTGTTCTACTGCTATGGAAGATGAAGCTGTAAAATGTGCACACATTACTGACAAAGCTCATTATTTGGACTGATAACATTTTCATCTGAGTCTAAGCAGACATTAAAATTAGTGAGAAAGGAAAAATGTTAGAAATTATTTCTTTGGAATAGCCCAATTCAACGTCTGCAGAATGAAAATGTTGCTGATAAGCAGGTACTAGATATCTGCTGATAGTTCTCAGATCAGCTGGAGAAGCTACAAGTCATCAATCACAGTTTGATAATTCTGCAGGTATTGCAAGGAAATAGTCTCAATTCTACCTCGCTTCCCAAACACAGTGGTGTAATGGACAGCTAAGTCCATCTAATTTAGACCATGGAGCAGCATTGGCAGCAGTAGGCTTCAAAGAACTGAAAAGCATTTGTATTGTGCTGGGCTCAGGACTGGGCCTATATTATAAATGTAACTCATTATAAAATGCAGTAGCTATCATGATTGGTCATAATGGTACAGTCCTCTAGGTCCATGGATATTACTGACCTCTCTGTTGGCAGTGCCACCAAGGATCTCCATCAGTTCCAGTTACACAGATGGTTTTTATGAAGTGGACATCTGTCTCTTAAAAGTTGGTCTAAAACAAAAAAAGGTATTTTGCTTTTGGTCATTAATCACTACTTATTAACCTACTTTGAGTTCAAATTAGTCATGAGCTCTCCAAAACCTTGCTCTCTTGCCATGCTAAAAATTAGATTTTGTCCTGTCCTGAATGTATGCCACTATCGGGTGTGCCTGCCTCTGGCTACTGACCAAAACCTACTGACTTACCTGACTTGCATCCCACAATACTGACAGTAAAGGTCGATTTTGCTTTGTTGCCAATCAAAACCATTTCATTTTTCTTCCTTTGTTGGTAAGGCTGTGGGTTAAAAAGAGAAGTGTGTGGAAACAGCTGTTGTGGATACCAGGCTTTTACAAAACATGTCATGAAAAGAAAATAGTGAAATCTACACATGAATTTGCAGGAAATTTTCACTGTAGGAGTAATTTAAGGTTTGGTTATAAATTCTGACCTTTTTTAGCTTGATTGTTTTTTTTTGCCGTTGTTTCTACTACTGAATGTTACTTTTCATCGATGTGTAATAAAGGCAGGAGATACAGGATTTAGCCTATAAAATGACTTCTTCATCTAAAAATACCATGCAGGCCTGGGAATGATATGAGGAGTCACAGATAATACGATGGTGAGAGTAGTCACCTTTGCTGCTCCTTTATTAGGTGAAACAAGCAAGGCCTCCCAGGCTGAGAGACAGAAGAGGTGATATCAGCACTTTTTCCAGGTGTAGGTCTTCTCATGGTATAAGGCAGGACATTGAACCGGTAAGTCTTGAAGACTCAGGGGTTAGATCTTACTTCTGACTTCTGTATGCAGTATGGAGCATTAACTGCCGTATTCTAATGCCTGCTTTGTTAATGAGTTGTGTGCAGAGGTACAGATGTGTACACAAAAATGTCACTTGGGGACCTCAGCCAAACAATTATGAATCAAAGCTCCTGAGTAATGCTAAACTTGTAGCCTTCGGGAGAATGCTGTTTTGTAATTCACTGGCTGGAACTACGGTCCTATATTACTGTAGTTGTGTCAGAAGACAGTAATGTGTCATTTCCTTACTGGAAATGCCAATGCATTTGCCAATGCCAAAAGTCAAGAAAAGCCTGAAAATAATCCTTTAAACTTTATTAGGTATGACTGAATTAAAGGAAGTACTCTGGCCACTAAGAAGACAACCAAAGAAAAATAATGTGAATTTTGAGAAAAAAAAAAAAAAAAAATTAAAAAATCTACCTGTGAAGTTCCTCTACAGGTGCTGCTTGTTTCTTCAATGAGCAGTCTTGGCATGTGAGAGCTAGTAGCTGAGAATTAATTGTATGTTCAAGGTAAATCAGGTAGAGGGGAGCCTCCATGAACTCTTAGTAGAAGGAAAAGTCTGTAAAAAATATTAGCACTTTGCACAGTGTTTCTGATTTCTCTTAGATCTGCCCATTCCTCCAACAACTTATATCATAATAAAAATAAGTGTTTTAAATTAAACACTGATAATATGTGGGTTCTTGCTCCTGAGGAGCAGACTGGCTTTACTCCAGCAAAGTTCACAACTCCAGCACTATTTGAGTCCTAGAGATTGCGTACAGAGGTCCTTGAAATGTCAGGCCATACAGATTTACAGGCCAGAATTTTGCAGGTGTGTAAACTCATGTAGCTTCACTGCCTTGGTGGAATTAGTCTGATGTATGCAAGCTGAGGATCTGTCTCCATACAGCCTTTAATGGGAGACTTCCCAGATCTTCACTACCAAACACAAGTAATTATTGCCCAGGAGAACAGCAGCTTCAAGAGGAAGCTTGTTAAAGAGAGCACTAGAGTGGAAATGTGCTTTAACATCATGTAAGAATCAGAGATAAGGAGTTAATTTTAGCTGAATTGGACATGTCCAAGAACAGTTTGTGGAATACAAGACTGTAGTAAATAGTCCACCTCACTAAGGACTATCAGCAAGAGGTCAAATGAAAATCATGATGCAGCTACAGAGCTTGTAATTTTTGTGATTTACACAAATATACTGAATATCTTTTCCCAGGCACAATTTCTGCAATCAATACATTTCCTACAACACTGTTTATGTATCCATAGACAGTAATGTCACAGTAATTACACAATTCTGAATGTGCATCATTTTAATATTTTTTTTTTTGTACACGCTGTTCCACTATTTTGTAGCATGAATATATACCAATTTTTTTTGTTGTGCAGTTACCTATGTTTTCTTAAACAGAAAAAGTAATTTAGAAAGATCACTAAATAAAATATTAATACAGACACAGAATTCTTTAGTAGGTACAGAGATCTCTTGGCAATTTGCTACCAATTTAAAGAGAACTTTAAAGTGCATCTACATGTATGAACATATATAAGATTCTTTGAAGCTGTAATGTGATAATGAAAGAAATATTAACATGCTGCATAACGTACTGGACCAGAGCTGTAGTCAGAGGCTACCAAGATGGCTCTTGGAGAAAACAAGATCTCCACTGAGACAGAGTTACAGAGTCAGGCGTCTTACTGTCTCTAAATGATGGCATAGTTTTGTGTGACATAGAAACCTATGACATGCTGAAGTTTCTAAAATTAGTTGCAATTGTTCAGTGGAGAAGTTATTTCAAATGTTCCAAAGCTGAGATGTCATGGACAGATTCAAACAGTTTGCACATAAACTCAAAAACAAGACAGAAAGAATGTTTTAGAAGAGAAAAATTTGAATGTATTTTCTTTAATGAAATGAGCAGTTCTTCCAGTATATCATCAGTAATGCTGGACATTAAAAAAAAAAATAAAGAAAACATAAGAAGAGATTGAGACCATTATACTGTATTAGTTTTAATTAAACATTTGGGAAAGCCTGTCAATTTTTTGAGCAGTGCTGAGTAAGAGTAAAGCTTGCTCTGCACTAAGATTCAACTATGGAGGTAGAGTGTGTCAGACACCATTTTTGAATTACAGTACTTCCTCCTTGCCCATGGAAGTTTGTAATTTACTGGTCTCTTACTCTAATAGTAAATTGTTGCATTTCTCTCTCCAGGCTATCCTGTATGTTGTGGCTTGGGAACAGGCACAGAGTTACCACCTGCTCCGTTCTGCCCCTCTGCATCCTTGGGCTTCACCGTCCTTGGAAGAAAATGGAAAAAAGAGCCACAATTCCTTCCATGTTACCTTTACCTGAAGACTAGTTAGCCACAAGAGAGGTCAACGTAGTCTAGTTGAGAGGTGTCCCTGGCCATGGCAGGGAGGTTGGATTAGATGATCTCTAGGGTCCCTTCCAACCCAAGCCATTCAATGATTCTATGATCTTAGGTGTATACCAAGTCACGATGTCATTCTGCATTAGTTTTAACTTCTAGAAGCTTCTCAACATGGCTCTTGTTTTCTGAAAAGACTGGTAACTTAGTAAGTGACATGGGTGAAAGACACCCTGGTGTGATACCTTCAGTGACTGCCAAATCAGGAGTGAGACAATAACCACTACTGATCTGCTTTGGAATAGTTTACAAAATAGCCATCCCTTGAAGCTTCCAGTTACCACATTTTCTATGTTGCTCTGAATGAAAAGGAAAAAACAAACAAACAAACAAAAAACCTTGGGCTGAATGTGAAAAGGTTAGTTGGCATGGTGAACAAATTTCCAAATGCTTATTTGCTTGCCTTTTAATTTACCTGATGCAGATATTAGTCATTTAAGATGATAAGTAAATATGGCAAATTGCTCTGACAACAGAGCTAAGAAACACCTACAGCATCTATAGATTTATTTCCATAAATAGGAAAGTTTGTGCATACCAAAAGTTTCCTTTTCAAGGACCACAACCCCACAAAACCCTTTTCAGCACTCTAACCCCACTTCAAAACTATTACACAAAAAAAGTCCAAAGCAACAGAAGAAGCCACCAAACCTATATGTTGTGGGGAGAGAACAGGGAATATGAAGGGCACTTATAATACCTTCAGCCACTCCAATAATGACAGCAAATGACTTGTAAGGTTAAAATGCACAGTGAAAAATCCATTCAAAGAGGCAGTTAAATTTAGCAATCACATGCTAAACTGATCATCTGTTTCATAATCACTCCAAAAATATCATTATGGCTCTATACTCTTAATTTAGACAGTTTTGGGGTGGCTTTTTTTTTTTTTTTTTTTTGCAGAGTCTGCTGAACTTTCAGAACTGGAAATGACAGAATGCTGGAGTTTGGCTTCATTGATCACAGCCTGTATTCAGTTTGCAAATAAGCTCAATTTTGAAAGACCTTATTTGAGTGAATTATAAAGATCTAATTCACATCTCTTGGCACACCATAAGCATTATTTAAAGCTTTATAGTCAAGCATATTCAAAAGCAGGGAGGCCAAACATCACCTTTTTTTTTTTTTTCCTGATGAGACTTTGAAGTGCTAAGAGAAATCCTTGTAATAGCCCATGCAAAAAGGCTTTTCAATACACCTGAAACATTTAACATCTTCAAAGGTAAGTGGTATTGGCAGCTGTTTCATTAAATGAAAGCTATGAACTGTGGATTTGAACATGGAGGACATGAATTGAGCAAAATCAGTGTCTGTGATAAACACAAAATGTCAAGGGAGACGGGGAGGATTTTTGTTTCGGAGCACTGAGCCCAGCACAATTCTGATTCAGCAGCATCATTACTCAATATATTCCTTATGTGGGGAAAGTGTTTATTCTGGCAAGACCCTTTCAGAAGGGCTTACTGCAGAAGAAAGAGTGCTTGGCAGAAAAGTATTTCTTAATGTTTTTCTCTATTCAAATCATTCTCATTTGTTGGCTTCTCTTTTTAGCCCACAGAGTATTCAATAAATGTGTCAAACCATTGCTTAAACATTCTAAAGAAAATTTTATGATGAATGATTCATTAAAAAAAAGGCACTTTCTTGTTATAGTATCAACAAGTTTGATGAATAGTGAAAATAATAATTTAAACTGCACAGATCAAATTAAATTGTGCTTTTTCAAGTTTAATAGTTTGCACTGGGCTGAGACATGTCTTTGTTGTATTTTAGCAACAATTACTTCTCAGATTTTCTTTAAATGAAAGGTTTGAAATCAATTTGGTTTAGAATTTACAGAAAAATTTCATGCCATAGTGAAGAAATATTTCTATTAACTTTTTTTTTCTGTTTTTTATTTATTTTTTTTTTAAATAAGAGAAACCCCCAGTTTCTCTTATATATCAGTGAGAAAATGATTATTTGTTCTCGTCCTCTATAGGGCAGAGGCTTTATACTATTACTGCCTGAATCACAAGGGAAACTTGGATTGCAGGTCAGCTGAAACAGGTTTCTGGGAAGTATAGACCTCTGTGTAAATTAATATAAAAAGCAGCTATAGACATGTTGGCACTGGAATAACAAAAGGAACATGCAAGCAACTTTATCCATAAGTATGTGTACGTAATACTATTTCTTTATCCTCAAGACTTAACACTGAATATAGAATAGGCAGAGTTCTAGTGTTCACAAATACTATAATCGCTGCAGTAGCTGTGTGTATTATTTAGTTACTAACACTTATTGTGGCAGTGTATGTGCTAATTCTACAGTTTTCTCTCAGCGCAACCAAGAACATTTAGAACAGGGAAGGACAAGTATGTATGTTTTGGTTTGGTTTGGGTTTTTTCCCAGATTAGGCTTCTCAGTGCTAACAGAAATTAGCATCTTCATCAACCTCTATCAAACAGTACTCAAACCAATGGTAAATCACTGTGTTGGCGAGGTAAACCAGTCCCTTCTGGGAGGGTTACAACCACACCTGGTTTAGGGTGTTGTTGCCTTGCACGTGTGGCTTGATTAAGCATCTCACAGGCTTGGAAATATAACAGACTCTGCAACATAATGAAGAGCAATGTTAAGTAGCCTCTTTCTAGTTAGCAGATTAAAAAGAGGGTTCTTTACAAATTAGAATGCAAGATTAAATGAAAAAGTCCTGTTTGTATCACACAATATTAACATATTCAGTGCCAGCTAAAGGCCCCGGAGTGACAGAAAGGCTGAGTGTAACACCAAGGACCACCCGGCTCTAAGTAGACCTATAGCTGCTCTTGTTAAGACAGGTGATTTAAGGAAGATTATTCTGCAGTTGGGGAAAAAAAGTACAGGTTTCTAACCTACAAGATTCTGAATTGCATGCAAATTTGGCATTTGATTTTTAAAGCATATGCAAACTTGAAAATAATCAATATGTTGCCATCATCAGACACCTATTCAGAAAGAAGGTTAAAACTTCTAGAACTGGCAAAAAAGAATTATAACCCTTTTCACTCTGCTGTTATTAATTCACGTGGCAGTTTACTGACCTTATAAACAGCAGGCCTTGTATGTTTGCATCATCTGAAAGTACAGGAACAGAAAAAATAATCGTATCATAAGACTGTAAGCACAGGGCTCTAATTTCAAATGCATTTTTTTTGAGTAGTAGACTAAATTGTCATCAAATCTAAGGACCGACTCATCTATTTTAAGCAGTTATGACTTATTTAAGAGTACATATTTACTCTTTTTACAAATTAGCAGTGACATTTATGAGAACACTGAGCTGTCTGAGAGTACTAAGAAATTGTGACAGCTCATAAAATAATAGAACAATTTGGACTGAACCGTAAAGATCAAGTTCTAACCTCCCCACCACAGGCATGGACATCTTCCACTAAAACAGATTACTCAAAGCCCCATCCAACCTGGTCTTGAACACAGACAGTGATGGAGCATCCACAATTTCCCTTGGCAATCTGTTCCATTGTCTTACCACTCTCATAGTGAAGAGTTTCTTCCTTATCCTCTTCCAGTATAAACCCATAAACCCTCAGCCTATCTCTACAAGCCCTTAAACATATAATTTTTGCATTGACTGAATAACTCCAAAAGATATCATTTGAAATTTTTAATAAGAATAGAATGTTTCAAATATTTGCCATCAACTTTATGATGGCGTTGCCACCCAGGTTCAGACTGAGTTTATGTTTCCCACTGCACGAGCCCAGATGGAGCTCTGGTTTCATCTTAATTCTTTTCTGTGGATTAGAATAAAGTTAGTTTGCCAGTTTCCTCCACTCACTGTACAATTTTAAGGCATAGAATGCAAAATTTCTCACAAAAGTGAAAAATGAGATTAGTCTTCTGAATTATTTTTTTTTTCACTTTTACTAGGTATGTTTGTTATAAAAAAATACAAAACTCTAATAGCAAGTCACTTGCCACATGCATAGACAGAACAGTTTCAATCCTGTCAATAATGTAGGCACATAGACTTTGGTATCAATGAATTCAGCATCAGAAAAAACATGTGTTTGTTTTTTTTTTTTTTTTAATCTGGGCCAAGCAAGGACTCTGAGAAGGAAAGGTGTCGTCTTCTCTTACCAAGTGTGAATAGAACCTGAAGAAAGAACCTGTAAAAGGAAGGAAGCTAGGCTCATAACTACTACTAAAGTCCCATTCCACACGTTCTAGCTTCACCATTTGCCTCATTTAATAATTAGGCTCACCAGCTTGAGCCAGCTGGCAAAATTAACAACAAAGCTGAAACATCTGGAATACTTTTGGAAATGAAAATAAAAGTAAGAGGCAGGGAAAAGAGGCAAAGATGAGCAAAAGCTAGAAAGAATTTAATTTTTCTAAATACACAAGGATTATTGCTCCTCCCACAGCACAAATTATGCTGTAAGAATTATGACAGAGAAGCAAGATTCTTCTAATTCCCAGTGATACATTTAGTGCCTTCTTAAATGTACATCTCCCACCAGATGTCCATTTTTCATGAGTGTTAGGTTCTTTCATAGGAAAATACATTTCCAGTGGTCCTTCTTAAGCCAAGGAAAGTCTCCTTTTTATGTCCATGTCCAACCTCAGTGAAGGAGGATGAATATTAATGAAGATATGGGCAGCAGATAAGATTTTACATATAGGCATGTTAGCAAATTCACAGTATTTTATGTGTTTTTTAACAGGGTAAAAACAGACACAGTAGGGTAAGAAAATATAAAAACAGTGTCTGTGAAGGCTCAGTTTCAAAAACAAGAAATTGTCTGCAAGCTATTATTAATTTCCTTTTAATAATTCAAGAAAAGAAGACTCTTGTGTTTCCAGGAAATGGAAATTGCTTGGTAACTTTGGGAAACATTTTTACCACAAGACTGGCTGTTCAACTCATCACTTACAGAGCTTATTTTCCTGCTATCCCTCCCTGGTGACTACACCAAGAAAGAAATATTGCTAGTGAGGGATTTGTTTTTATCCTTTTAGGCTGAAAAAGCAGGAAGATTTCGGATAATTAATGAAAACTCATCTGTCTATACATTTTTTGGAGTCTAGGACAAAAGGTAAAAGAATAGATGAGCTTTTCATTTACCAAATAAAACTCAGTGAAGCTCAGCTTCTGGTGTAGAAGAAACTCTTTCACCATAATGTCAACAATGGAAAAATATAGCATTTAGACTTTCTGCCAAGTATTATGTTGCATTCACTTTATGTTTTGCACTATCGTCTGAAGTGATAACGTAAAGAGAGGGGTTCTAGGAGAGTGTTTCTTTGCCTTGGTGGAGTATTAAAAGGATGACCTGAGGCAGACAAAGTAATACTCTGTCTTTTCTAGAATTCTCTTTTTGAGTAAAAGAGGAAACAGGAAGGAAGAAAAGCTATTTTCTTTTAGAGGACCCATGTGTACCAAGCATCAAAACTAGTAATTATGATACGCTTTCGGCCTTGGCTGTGCAATAATGTTTGCACAAGAAATGATGTCTGCTCGCTGTGTAGCAAAATCAAGCAAGTTCTGTGGCACGTGAACTGGGATCTGCTACAGCTTCTGGGAATCCTTCCAATGATGGCAGCAAGCTCCAGATTAGAGCTGCAGCACAGGAAAGAAGCACAGGATATAGGTTCTTCCCTTGGCTCCAAAGTAAAACTTAAATCCTGTAACAAATGTGAAAGTGTAGATGCACTGCAGGCTGTTGTTGAGGTCTCATAAACCTCTTAAAATGATAAAACATAATTCAGCAAATTTTACTTGGCCTTATTTCACCATTTGATGTTGTAAGTAGTATGAACTGATCAGGTTCCACCCTTTACTCCAAAAGAGAAAGGCAGGAAAACAGATCTTCTTATTTACTCTACCATGGGGATGATCAGTTAGAAGCAGAAGAGGGAGAGAGATGGAGAAAGAAAAAAGTGTTTCCAGATGTAGCATGGACAACTCAGGCAAGACACTATGGATTTAACACCCTTAAGTTGGAGTTTGTTAGAATCAAAGCAGATGTGGTATTGATTTACCTTGATAAATTCTGCATAATTTACTAGAATGTGAAGTATATATACTTATTTTTATTTTTTTTTTATGTGTGTAACAATGCCAAATGCTTTGCAGATGCTAAGATTGCAGCTATACTGGAGCAACAGGCAGTAATATTTATTCGCAGAAGCTGAAGCAAATATAGAAAGAATTTTTATGTCCATCTTTTCTCAAACTTCACATGAATCCCAGTAAAGGTTTCCAGTGAAGAGCTGAATTTCTGTCATGAGAAATATTTCATTACATTGTTTTCCTCTGGAAATGATCAATTACAAGTAACTGTGGAAGAGAAGGGTAATGTGGTTTGTATTCCTCAACTTCACTGCTTTTTCTGTTCCCTTCAGAATGCCAGCAAAACCCAAAGCCACCCTGCTTGGATTTGTTCCTTCTGGCTGTAGCTGGATTTCAAATTAGCTTAACTTTGTGCTTTGGCTCAAGGGTATGTGAAGCAGCTGGTAAATATTTTCAATCCTTTCAATCAGCCTTCCTGGAAGAGCAAGTCACATGAAGGGAAGAGATTTCTGTATTAGATGGGCAGGAAAGATAGAAAGATTGGAACTGAAGGGAAGGATTATGCTAGCACATACTACCTTTGAAAGCATCTCACAGGCAGGCAAAAAGAAAAAAAAGGAAAAAAAAAAAAAGAGTGCCTCAACGTAATTGTTTTTACTCAGAAGCAAGCATGCAAGCAAGCAGATGATAAAATGAGAGATCTAGAGCTATTTTCCCAGGACAAAATCACACTGACACACTGAACACTAATAGACACGAAATCAAATGCTTATCTTGACAGAAGTCTCCTTCATTTGAATAGGCTTACACGGACATCTTGGATATATAGGAAGCTCTAACTTCTTTTCAGTACTGTCAGTTACAGAATGACTAAGTTAAAAGTGAATTAGGCTGTTGTATGTTGTTTATTTTTTGTTGTGTCACACTTAGTTGTGTGACAAAACCAAGCATGAGAGCATCTATGCCTGTCAGTAGTATATATTGTCTTCACAAAGCTGAAGGAAGTGAATGAAGTTTCACAGTTTTGAACTGGTGAGTGGAATATCTCCCATTCTGCTTTTTCTTGAAGGATCAGGAAAGGAGGGAGAGAGAAACCATTGCTTTGGCTGAAGTTACTAGCACAGAAATTTATCAGAGAGCTTCAAAGTTTTGAGAGAGAATGGTAAAGAAGACACTGCTAACAAGAGGAAAGAAATGGCAGATGCTTAACCTGATTTTGCTTTCAATTCAGATAAAAATGAGAAAAAGGCAGCAAAAGGAGAAGAATGTTTTATTTCTTGTCCAGGGGAAAAAAAAAACCAAAACAAAACAACAAAACAGATTAAATTTATACAGTCATCTGACATTTCTCTTGAAATTACTGTAATCATCAGGAGAGGAAAAACTGATTAAGAAAAGTCAACAAAGAAGGACAAATAGAGTAGATAGCTTTTGCACACTTGCATTTTAAAAGCGTGTTGTTATATCTTGCCTTTGCTTCATTCTATGGAAAAAAAAAAAAAGAAGAAAAAATTATTTTTTTAGAGCAAAATGAGCAGATGAAAATAATGATCAAAAGGTGAATATTAGTAAAGAATTAGTAGTTGAAATATTTTACTGAGATATTATAGTGATCACCTAAGACAGCTAAGTAAATTCCCTATTAAGGGCTCCTAGCATGTTTGACATGTCACTGTAAAGAGCTTCCTTAACCATAAATCACTCTACAAACACAGAATCACAGAATCGTTAGGGCTAGAAAAAATCTATTGAGATTATCTATTCCAACCATTCCCTGCTCAAGGAGGGTCAGCTAGAGCTTATTGTGCCAAACCAGCTCCACTCTTCAAGAATGGATGCTCCATAATTTTAATTTCTCTGGGAAACTTGTGTCAGTCTTTGACCATTCACCAGTAAATAATTGGAAAAAAAAAAAAAAAAAAGTCTTCTTAGGTTCAGATAGACTTTCACAAATTTTAACTGTGCCCTGTCAGTAGGCATTGTTGAGAAGAGGTTAGTCCCCTTTTCTTTGCTGCCTCCCATCAAGTATTTATATATATGGAAGAGATCCTCCTGAGCCTTCTATTCTTCAGGATGAAGAGTACCAGCTTTCTTTTCCTCTCCTCATGGAGAAGGTGTTCCAATCCCTTAAACATCTTTGTGGCCTGGGATGGTGCCTGCTATAGTAAGTCCATGTCTTGTACTGAGGAGCCCAGAACTGTCCTCAGCACTTCAGATGCTAAACAGAGAAGATAGATTATCTCCTTGGAGCTGCTAGCAATACCCTGTCTAGTGCAGCCCAGGATTTTGGCGTCCCTTATTGTGAGGAAACATTACTGTCTCATTGTCAGCTTGTTGTCCACTAGGACCCCAGGTTCTTCTCTGCCACACTTCTTGCCAACCCATCAGCTCCAGGACCATAATACCATACTGTGGAGCTCAGTTTCAAATTCAAAGGGAAATGTGTTCCTTTGAGACAGGAGAATGTAACACCTCTGTTCTTGTAAAATAAAATTAGTTAGAGGATTTAAGGCTTGATGTCTAAGGAGAATATTATTAGAAAACACTCATTCAAATTTCCATTGGATTTTATTTTCAAAATTTTAATAGGAAGTTCACTCTTGCACGTTGAACCAACTTGTTACATTTGTTCTTTGCAAGACCATATTAATGCAATACTCCATTGTCTTTGAGGGAAGGTACTGAATGCATCGTGTTCACTCAAAAGAAGCACTTGAGAAACTGGGGCAGAAATCCACTGCCACGTTTCAAAGTTAATTAAAGTTACATCTCTTCATAGGCTTATCTTTGTTCATGGAAACAGTGCGAACAAAGCTAACACTTCAAAATGGAATTTCACCAGACTTTCAAGCCTACTTTTCTATTTGCTAGTCTTCTCAAGACAGAAGAACCGATGGAATTTCAGTCATTTGGTGTCAGAAACTGTGGAAAAACTGGAAAGTAAATTTTCGTTCTTTAAAATTTAAAGATGAACTTTTACCTTTCTGCAAAATCTCAACTTGAACAGTATACATCGTCTCATCTTGTCAAGAATTTCAATCTCATCTTTTTGTTTTGTTTCTCTTTTGCTTTCTTTCTCCCTTGGCTGTATTTATGATGTCAGGCTGCTTCCTACAGTGAAAGATTAAACAAATACTGAATACCAACAACAGCCCAGAAAGGCTGAGCTGAAGGAAAAAAAAATCCTGTAGTTATTTTCCTAATGTGGCTTCTGATAAAAAAGTGCAGTAAAACAAAAGTACTGTCATTGCATAACATTTACCTATTTGTAAAGATTTAGGTTATTTATTTTCCTGTTCCTAGAATTTTATACTGAGCTAAGATCAACTGTGCCTAAATATTTTTAAAGAAAAACAACAAAGCCGAACTCACAAAATAGGACAAATGTTTAGTCCAATAATGTTGATTTAGCTCTTATATCAATAAAAGGGATTATTTTTATCTTAAGTATTAATAAGTTGAACAGGAATCAATCTTTATTTTTAAAACTCTTATCTCTTAGGATACACACTTCATCTTACAATAGCATACAGGTATGCTCGATTGAGACCAGTGAAATGAAAGACGAATAGTTCCATGTTCAGTATTTTATCTTCAATGACCATGAGGTTATTTAAAACTGAATCACTTGAGAGAAATACTTTTTTCTTTCCATTAATACCACACTTTCTCCAACTGAGAAGCCTCAGCCCTGCTCCATTTTCATACCTGGCTACAAAATGCTTTCTGCTTTGACTCTATGTGATCCCAGCAAACCCTTTCACTTTGATATGGGTGTTTCAGAATCAGAACCTGTGTTTTATTATGTCTGTCAAAACTGCTTTACTGTTTGTCATTCAGTGCATGCACAAAAAAATTTCTCTAGCAAAGGTGTCTCTAGTTCACAAAATTAAAGTAGACTGTCTGAATAACATGAGACGAAAAAAAGTCTGGAGATGTGAGTTTGAAAATGGACCATGAAGAAGAATAAACAACATGAGCCCAAAAATATTGGAAGGAACTAGAAAAGCAAGAGAAATTATGGGAGATGTTTGACTCATATGTACGTTACAACAGCAGTGGTGATAAAAAAATATTATTCTAGGGCATGTTGAAATGCATGACACAGTGTTTCACTAGACATACCATACACCTTCTGAATGGAAATAGCACTGGTGTTTTCAGCTTCCTATCAACTTACCTGGCTATGATCAAGAAAAAGTTCCTAGTGTATCATCCTGACTTGCAAATGGAAAAAAAAATCCTATGTTCTGACTGTCTTAGTCCTTAAAGAATGTTTTAATTTTGTACTTTGTAGTAAAGTTTCAAACTCACAGTGATTAAGCAAGGTGCAAAGGACAGAACTGAAAAAAACTGTGAACTACTGTTACCTCCATTACACATCTTCCATCTAAGCTCTCTTTCTGAAGAATCTATCTCCACTTGGGTCCCAACAACCCCATGCTACAGGCGTGGGGAAGAGTGGCTGGCAAGCTGCCTGGTGGAAAAGGGCCTGGGGCTGTTCATCAACAGCTGGCTGAACATGAACCAGCAGTGTGCCCAGGGGGCCAAGAAGGGCAACAACGTCCTGGCCTGGATCAGAAATAGTGTGGCCAGCAGGGCCATAAAGTGATTATGTCAAGGAAGTGATCATGCCTCTATACTCAGCACTGGTGAGGCGGTGCCTTGAACGCTGTGTTCATTCTTGGGCTACAAGAAAGATACTAAGGTTCTCTAGTGTGTTTGAAGAAGGGCAATGAAGCTGGCGAAAGGTCTAGAGCATAAGTCTTGTGAAGAGTGGCTGAGAGAGCTAAAGTTGTTTAGCCTGGAGAAAAGGAGGTTCATGGGAGACTTTATCTCTCTCTACAACTAGCTTGAAGGAGGCAGCAAGGCGGGTTTTGGTCTGTTCTCCCAAGTAACAAGTGATAGCACCAGAGGAAATGGCCTCAAGTTGCATGAGGTGAGGTTTACATTGGATATTAGGAAAAACTTCTGCACCAGAAGGTTTTTTAAGAGCTAGAACAGGCTGCCAGGGATGTAGTACAGTCACCATACCTTGCAGGCATTTAAAAGACCTGTAGATGAGGTGCTTAGGAACTTGGTTTAGTGGTGGACTTGATAGTGTTAGGTTAATGGTTGGACTCAATGGTAAAGGTCCTTCCCAGATGAAATGATTCTATGATTCTCTAAAATGGGTCATGCTTCCATATTTTAATGGAGTGATGTTTTTAAAGACTGGTGTTCTATAAAAAATAATTTGAAACCTTCTAGGTAAAGACACAAAAGTACAATGTACTTTTTGTTCCTAAACAAGGTGACTTTAGTAGGTGCTTTGTTCCCTCCAGTGTATTTCGTCCTCTAGAAGCTGTCTTCTTATTTTACTTTCATAGCAAAACAAGCTGGCACTTTTGTGTCCTCCTAGTATAGCTTCAGGTTGGATTGAGGATTGAAGGCATTTTGAGAAATAACTTTTAATTTTCTTCCTGGATCAGCAGAGCTCACTACAGGGTTGTTTTTTTTTTTTTTTTTTTTGTATTTTACATGTATTATCATTTCAGTATGCTCCTTATCAGACCCATCATCTGCCACTGCCTGATTGGTTGATGGTTCCTATCCATTTCCAGGTAAGATACTCAAATGATCCAAATCTTTTTTCAGCACACTAAATAATATTGCAATTTTTTTAAAAATACACTTACCAACAGTTCTGTTTGTCCACTTGTATAATGTGTGCAGTATTATTGTTTGTATGGAAAATGAGACCTCTATTGAAATTAAATTACACAGTTCATAGAATACCCATTAGGCTATTTAGATGCAGTGAGTTTCACTGCCAGGCATTAATAATCACTTTTTTGTACATCAGCTTGTGACAGCTGCAACTGAAGTTTTAAAGCCTCAGAGCTTTATCACAGACATTGTACCCTGAGCAGGACTAGGTTGTTAGGCTGACAGACAGGATTGGTATTCGTTTCAGGGGGAAAAAAAACAAAATTTCATGCCCCTTTACTCAGTCTCTCACTCTATCTAGTATTCCCTTCTGCATTTCTCAAGCTCTGTCACTACTAGAAGAGTTTGTAGAAATGGAAGGATATTAGAGTCAGAGGGGTTCAGAAACTAATACCAAAGAAAACTACCTTGTAATTCACAAAAATATGTGTGAGATCAGTAAATCATTACTAAAGAGACATAAAAGTTACAGAGAACATAATTTAGTTATATACACAGATAACTCACATTTTAAAGATTCTTGATATTGCCCCTGAAGTATTTGCAGAATTTAATGTGTTCAGCAAAGTTTTGCTATAGAACTATCATGCAGTCAAAAAATGCATGTTAGAATTCTAAGTTTTCTTTCTCTCATTTCACTTATTGCACTTATTAACAAAACAAAGGTGTTGGCATTTAATTCTAAGAGACCTGGTGTCCAGCTGTCTTTATAGGATAGATAAAATTCAGATAATGCTGTTATCATGACTGGTAGCATGTGAACTTTATCTCATCAGTTCTCACTCACACTTACTGTCTTTTCTAATGGCAAAAGCTTTTCGCTGTGTGTTATCTATGTAGGACACAATTTCTGAATTTATTCTCATGTCGATTTTTGAACAAATTCAGATCCTCAGAAAGCAGAGAAATCTTTCATTTTTTCCCAGTATGACTTGAAAGGCTTGAGTAGGAGGTATTTTTGTACAAATATTGTACATACGTAATGTTTATGTATTAACATACATAGAGTTTAAAACCATTGCGTTCAACTTTCTCATTACAAAAAATATTACAATATAGTATATTCTAACTCAAGCTAGATGGGAATAAGTTATTATTAGTCTATAAAATAACTGGACTTGATTACTGTTGTTTAATGTCAGGAATATAAATGCTTGTTAAGAAAAGGTTCTGTCTGGGATTTCTCCTTCAGTAATGACTATTTCTAGTAAAAGGTTGTACCTATGTAGTAAAATAAAGGTCTAAGTCATCACTTTATTCATAAGAAGTTCCTGTCCTAGCTTCACATAAAGTCAGAGCATAAATATTGCAGGAGAACATCATCATGTCAGCTCAGACTTCTTAACTGGTGTAGTTCTAAGTAAAAATAAACAAGCAATTTCATCAGGTACAACAAAGAGAAAGACAGTAGTGGAGGAGCCATTTCATGTGTCTTTGTCTAACAGGAAAGCAGACTACTGAGGCGATAGTTTCTACATTTCATGCGAATGCACCTGGACTGCCATGCATCCTTTGTTTTGATCTTTTCCTTTTTTTTTTTTTTTTTTTTTTGGGTTTTTTTTCGGTAGTTTGCACATAAAGTCTCTTTTTCCACCTCCAGTTTCTCTGAAACAGGCAACTTGTTCACCAGGCACCATGAATCCTAAGCTTATATTCATTTTAGTAACAG
This sequence comes from Merops nubicus, assembly GCF_000691845.1. Lineage (NCBI taxonomy): Eukaryota > Metazoa > Chordata > Aves > Coraciiformes > Meropidae > Merops > Merops nubicus. The sequence goes on along the minus strand of NW_008594552.1, from coordinate 22,519 downwards.
CAAAGCAGTAAAAAAAACCCTCAATGCTGTAAAGATAGCAGAAAATAACTGATGAAGAAGACATGTCTTGTCCAGTAACCTTAGTATGCAACTTAGGAGTAAAGTGCATAGAAGGCTTCAGAAAACATAACAGCACTAGAGTAAATAATTTCAATTTGTTTAAAGGAAAAATAATACTTTTCTCAAATGGGCTCAGCAATGGATGGATTAAAACATTCAGAGGAAGTTCTGTTTGAATTGTTCATAACTGCAAACTTTCCATGTTGCTCCTGCCAAGGGCAATGATCTTTACCCGTCTTTCCCAAGTTAGCAGCTTCTTTTAGTACCCTTTCTGTGTCCTTCCATAAAAAACAAAACAAAACAAAACAAAAAAAACCAGTCCAGATGACAGAAGAAAGACTGCCTACACATTCAAGAAATCCATCCAAACATGTATGTGTGAATACCTCACCAGTGCAGTTCTCATTTCAGAAAGGCCCTTTGTTCCCATTCCCATCCCCTTTTATCTTACAAGCTTTGTTTGAAAATGTAGGTAAGCAAACTAAATGAATAGTGTAACCTGCAAAAGAATACTGTAAAAGAAATGTTCTGAATTTGATTTGCTGCCTTTAGAACAAAGTTATAAACTTATTAGCAGACATCACAATTTCCTCTTCTATGACTGCATTAAAATCAGCCTTTCAGATAAAATAAACATGGTAGCCCTAATGAGGTTGATGGATTTACAGACATTAAGGAGATAGTTCATTATGTTAAGCTAACAGTCAGTTTTGACAAGAAAAAATATTTAACCTTTTCACATATAGCCTTTCAATTAGCTTCAGTCTGAGACATAGCAGAACCTTCTGTGTTTTCCCTTGTCTGAAGCATGAACAGTGATGGTCTATAAACCAAATCTCAGAGCAACTAAGATACAGGATACCATTTTGTGTGTAATCAGAACGTATTTTTGTCTTCAGAGTTTACGTTACCCCAGCTTTGTGGGACATCAATGTACCATGGACGTTTCTTTTATTTGTTCTTCAGTAGGACTTTAAATAGCAGTCTTTTTACTTGTTAGACACTTTGTTCTGAAGCAAACCCATGTTTGTAACATAGATGTGATTCAAATTAAAACATAAGGACATGCACACTTTAGCTAGCAGATGCTTCTTTAGACAAGACTTTAACATCTCTGTTGGGGACATGGACAGTGGCACTGAGGGCACCCTCAGCAAGTTTGCTGACGACACCAAGCTGTGTGGTACAGCTGGCATGCTGGAGGGAAGGGAGGCCATCCAGAGGGACCTGGACAGGCTGGAGGGGTGGGCACAAGCCAACCTCATGAGGTTCAACAAGGCCAAGTGCAAGGTCCTGCATCTGGGTCAAGGCAATCCCAGGCACCAATACAGGCTGGGCAGGGACTGGCTGGAGAGCAGCCCTGAGGAGAAGGACTTGGGGGTGCTGGTGGACGAGAAGCTCAACATGAGCCGGCAGTGTGCACTTGCAGCCCAGAAAGCCAACCAGACCCTGGGCTGCATCAAGAGAAGTGTGGCCAGCAGGTCGAGGGAGGTGATTCTCCCCCTCTACTCTGCCCTGGTGAGACCCCACCTGGAGTACTGCATCCAGTCCTGGAGCCCCCATTACAAGAGGGACGTGGACCTGCTGGAGCGTGTCCAGAGAAGGGCCACGAGAATGATCCGAGGGCTGGAGCAGCTCTCCTACGAGGACAGACTGAGAGAATTGGGGCTGTTCAGTCTGGATAAGCGAAGGCTCCGAGGTGACCTTATTGTGGCCTTCCAGTATCTTAAGGGGGCCTACAAGAAAGCTGGGGAGGGACTTTTTAGGCTATTGAATAACGACAAGGTTAGGGGGAATGGGGCAAAGCTGGAAGTGGGCAGATCCAGGCTGGACATGAGGAGAAGTTCTTCCCCATGAGAGTGGTGAGACCCTGGAATGGGTTGCCCTGGGAGGTGGTTGAGGCCCCATCCCTGGGGGTCTTTAAGACCATGCTGGATGAGGCTCTAGACAGCCTGATCTAGTGTGAGGTGTCCCTGCTCATGGCAAAGGGGTTGGAACTGGGTGATCCTTGTGGTCCCTTCCAACCCTGACATATTCTGATCGGTTTTAGCAGAGGACTTCAGAGCCTTAATGGCTCAATGGTTGGACTTGATGATCTTGAAGGTCCCTTCCAACCTAAAGGATTCTATGATTCTAGTATGATCACAAAATCATATAATATATCAAGTTTGAAGAGAGCCTTAAGGATCATCAAATGCAATTCCTTGCTTATTGCAGGACTACCTAAAACTAAACCAGATGGCTAAGTGTATCATCCAGACACTCCATGAATACCAACAAGCTTAGTACCATGAATACTTCCCTGGCAAGCGTCTCCCACCGACTGACCATCATATTCAGTGAATAACATTTTCTTAAAGTCCATTCTGGACTTCCCCTGACACAGCTTCCTTCCATTTTTTTGTGTCATACTGCTGCTCACTAGAGAGAGGACATTAACACCTTCCCCTCTGCTTCTCTCCTTAAGGAAGCTGTAGACTGTGATGAGATCACTTCTCAGCCTTTTCTCCCCCACGATGAAAGATCTGAGTTCAAGTGGGAGGCAGCAGAGCCTGAAGGTTTAGGACCTTTGTGGAAAGGGATGGCAGGCTATAACACACACCTAAATGCAGATCTGGTCTAACTATACTGTTTTTATACTAATGGTCATAGTGCAATTAATTATCCTCACTATTATTCCCAATTCATAACATCACTGACCGAAACTTCATTATAATTTCATATTTTGAAACCTTGATGAAGAGGATGAGAGCCAGGAACGCATAGGGTTACCAGTGTCATGTGTTACACTTATATTTTTCAAAACAAATGTGTCCAGTACCTAAAAATAACAACTGAAAAGTTATTTTCTCAACTCATCGTGTTAGTATAATTTATGTGATCAGTAGGTATTAATTAGCATGAATTACCAACTTCATTCAAAAGTTAAAAATATTTAACTTTTTTTTAATTCATTTGAACAAAAATATTTACTTGGATTGCACTGAATCTACTCTGCTGTGAACTACTGACTGACATAGATTATTATAGATCTTGAACTGTATTCTTTATATTCATCATTACTCTGCTAGTCATTGCTTACTCCATTTACTACAGGAAATAGGATGATCAGCTCTAAATTCCCAAAATTCTTTGTTAAAATAAATATTATGGACTCAAGCAATTCTGTCCACTTACAGGCAAAGGTAATTTTTTTTTTTTTTTTAAATTAGTATTTAACAAAAAGCAGTCTTTAATTCCTGAATGTGGCCTGCTGTATGTATTAAAGAAATGTTACACTTGCTTCAGTGTGAGCTTACTAGAAATGTACACTGCTACCATTTTCTTTATACTTTTGTTCCATATGTTATCTTTCTTAGCATTCTCTGAAAAGCACTTTGTATATTGAGCAATAATAAACTGTAGTAATATAGACAGAATATACGGGTTTGGTCTGTAATATATTTCTTGGAGATTTTAGAATGTTTCTTTTTGGTTTGGGTCAAGCAGTATATCTCACTGCATCTTTTCATTTATGAAGTAGGCTGTGATTCATGTCCCTCAGTCAGGAAAGCTTTTAAGCCTGTGTCCAACTTCAAGCACATATATGGAACACCCTAAGTTATTGTCTTCCAATTCACATTCACTTCAAACGAACTTGTTCATATGCTTTAAGGTATGTTTTCCTTTGCCATAATCTGCACTCTTACAAACTGGGACCTGATCCTTTCTTCCTTACTGGTGGACTTCCACCCACACCATAGATACAGTGTTCTGCAGATTTTCCTCTAAAGCTCAGTATCATGTGTCAAAGCTCTACAAGATGCATGGGAAAAGTTAGATACATCTGTGCACTAGATAAATCAGCTGTATTGTAAGACAAATACCTGGCCTTCACATTAGTGGGCTCAGGCAAGACTAGGTGTTTAATCACTGAGGTCAGGGGGAAAGTAGAATGCCTAGAGGTGAAACTATTAATCCCTAAAGATCTTTAATGTTCAATGAGCAAGCATTTTCAGGACACCATGCACAACTCTGGTGATGCAGGTGTCCCTGAAGAGTTTTTCAATACTGATTTTGAGCACATTTGCCTAAAATGATCTTCAGTATTTTATGAAAAAAAAAAACAGAAAACAAAGTTAGTAGCAAAATAATTATATGGATATTAACTTCTTAGGAGTCCCTTCACACATAATTCTAGTTCCTTCAGCTGTGGAGACAGCAAGCTGTCTGAAACCTCTGAAGGATTCTTCTTACAGGAGAGGAGGTTGACAAGGAATAGAGCAATACTCTGGTTACAGACAAGTGCTAGTAGAAGAGTTTCACAGAATTTGCAGCAGCCATGCAAATGAAGGGTTAAGATAAGGCTAAAGAGCATCCTGAATTTCTTTTCTTCCCTAGCTAATCATTAGGTTCTTTCTTGTACATTAATCTTTCTGCCTTACTGTCTGTTATCATAATCAACAAAATAAAATACAAAGGTATGTTCCCACTTCTCAGAGAAAGATGTTACCATCCTATTCTGAAATGTTATTTATTGTATAAAGTATTCTTTTACTATATCTAGAGGCTAACTATGCTTGTATTTTAGAACAAGAACATGTCAAAATTGGGAAAATCTCAACCAAGATCTGAGGTATATAGTACATATTAATGCATCTAGCTGTAAAAAATCATTCAATTTTTACTTTGCCAGCAGAAACTCAGCAATCCTGTCATGCCAATTTTCAGCTATTCATCAACACAGTAATGCACACCCACACTTGGCATGGAAAATGTAGTGTGAAACAACAGCAGAAGATGGATTATGATGATGGTAAATAACAATAATAATGGCTATTGATTTTTTTTTTTTTTGAGGGACACTTCACTGCATATCGTATGTGTAAACAGTGACACAAACAGCTAGTGTCACTAGATGTGATGAATTCGTATAAGGAAACTGGACATTTGCAAATCTTTCCGTTCAAAGAGGCTGGAAAAGTCAACTCTGTTTCTCATATGAGTAGACATTAACATATCCCATGTTGCCTTTTTTTTTTTATCCTTTTTTTTTTTTTTTCTTTAACTATAATGGTGCTGTGAAATGATATTTAGTAAAAAAGCTAACAGGTGTGTTAATTTAAGTCATATGAATGTTGTAAACGTGTTTTAGATATTAAACAGTGTAAGTCTAGATAAGTTTGTACCTATTTCCTAGTGATAAAAAGGGAGGAAATTTCCACCCAGATTATGAGAAGGTGATTGTTCCCTCTGTACTCAGCACTGCTGAGCCTACACCTTGAATACTGTGTTCAGTTTTGGGCCCCTCAGTACAAGAAAGACATTGAAGTGCTGGAGTGTGTCAAAAGAACAGCAATGAATCTGGTTAAGGGTCTAGAGCACAAGTCTTATGAGGAGCAGCTGAGGGAACTGGCGTTGTTTAGCCTGGAGAAAAGGAGTCTCAGGAGAGACCTTCTCGCTCTCTACAACTAGGAGGAAGAAGGCTCTAGTGAGGTAGGTGTCAGTCTGTTCTCCCAAATAACAAGTGACAAAACAAGAGGAAATGGCCTCCAGTCGCACCAGGGAAGATTTAGATTGGACATTGGGAAAAAGTAATTCATCCAAAGGGTTGCTAAGTGGAACAGGATGCCCAGGGAAACAGTGGAGTCACTATCCCTGGAGATATTTAAAAGAAGTGTAAATGTGGCTCTTAGGGACATGGTTTAGTGGTGATCTGGCAGTGTTTGGCTAATGGTTGGACTGATGATTTTAAAGGAGTCTTCCAGTCAGAGCAATTCTACAGTTCTGTTTGGAAAGACCTTTCTAGGCAGTTCAGATTTCTTTATTTTTAAAAATTTACATGCAACACATATCTAACATTCCCCAAGTGCGCAGCCAAAAGCATGTATAATCTGATAAGCAGACATAGTACCTACGGTAGCATTCAAAGACATGTGCTTGGCTGACAGATGCTCCAGATTAGATAAAAATTCACTGCTGTTAAATGTGAGAAATTAAAATGAACATTGGTTTTCTTGGTTATCTCCCAGAGTTTCCAAGCTGTAACTTTAATGATCTGTCCTATCTGATTTCAGAAGTATTGCTTAAAATGAAGGATGTGAGTAAAAGTTTTTAAGATTTGAGTTTCAGTGATGATGTAGTATATGGAATTTATCTTTTACCACTTCACATTCACTCTGCCCATTAATTCATTCGCATTTGGTTTGCTGGTACTACTTCATATCCTGGGCAACAGCAGTCATTTCCAGCCTACCTGTAAATTACAGGTCTGGATTTTTCTCACAGTGTTTAGTCTCTTTTTCAATGCACTGAGGTTTAAAGCTGAGTTGAGTCAATATGATTCCTCCCTTGCTTGCATTTGCACAGGATCTGAAGAGAGATAGGAAGAGGTTTTTGGCTCTGGAAAGCCTGGAGCCTCAATAGGTGGTGGAAGGAAGTTTCCACCACTAACATGCCACATTGAAAATTTGCTCAGCACAGAGAGACAAAAATCCAGCCCACCCCAGCAAACAAAGGCAAAAGATGTGTAACCACCCAAATTGCTAATGTCAGCCCCTGAACCTTTGAAAGTGTTGGCCTCTGTGGAGTACAGCCATATTTCTTATGGTAAATGGAAAGCAAATATGTTGAAACAAATGCAGCATTTCCCCACCTCCATGGGAGAACAAAGATATTTGACTACAGCTCTGCTGGTGGCTGATTGCTTGTATATTTTTATGGATCTTTCAAAGTGGCTGGGATCTTTGATGTATGATCATTTCCTTTGAACTCTAGGAAAACTGCAAGCTTGTTTGTATTGCTGATTTCCATCTACTACTTCTGTTGCACTTCCTCACGCTGTACACAGGGGAGGAGAGACATTTCTTTATATGTTAGAAACTCCCATTCCTCGAAAAAAGGTACAGACCTTTGTTTAAATTTTTTCTTTATGGTGGCTATAATAACAAGATGATTTTCTTTTACTGAATTGGCATTTTATGTTTTCTGATATGAGGAAAGAATGGCTTGCTAAAAGGTAACAGTGACTGTATATATACCTGAGAGCAAGCTGAAATCTTGACATTTTTTTGCTATGTATCTTGGAGGACAAAAACAAGCGAGAAAAGAGAAAGCAGAGGCTAAGCACTGCTTTGTTTCAGACTGGCTTTTAGCTGTCATCTGGGAGGAAAAATGCTATGGGAAAGAGGAGCAAGAGAAGTAAAGAAATAAAAATAAAAATAAAAAATCACAGCAGAAATAATCATCCAGCTTCCTGTCAAAGCCCACAGACTTCCAGTCTGGGAACTATGTAGGACTATGAAACAGAGATTATCCCCTCCCTTTGAATTAGTTTGTCATATCGCAAGATAAAAAACAGCTGTTTAGTAAGAAAATGATCTTTTACTATAATCCGAACAAAGCAGGAAGTGTTCATGAAGAGGCACACATGTCAGGGTTTAATGTTGATGGGTCAGGTTTTTTGAATAAATGGTGTCTAGGCCTGGCACACGACTTCACATGCTTTTCTGTGTGTAGCTCCACTGAACCAAAAGGGTCCTACCTGTGTTACACGTAGGTTTAACGATTGGTGGGTGACGATCACATTTTCAAAAGCATAAAGGATTTCGAAAAGTCTCACTAAGCCAGTGGGAACTAATGAAGCTTTTTTGGGATTTTTTTTTTGAAAGCCACATGTTCACTAAGTAGTCACACTTTGGTTCCGTATATTAAAAATTACCTTTCTGGCATATTCTATTTAATGTGTGTAGTGAGATTCTTTATATGTGATATAACTTCATATTTTTATTAAACAAGGACTGAGTTATTCCATAATGAATATCTCCATCTTCTAAAAGCTGTTGCCATCAACAAGAGAATCTCAGGTCAGGTGAGAGGTATAAAAAGCTATTTTGTCTATGAACCTTAAATACTTATTGATTTAATAAACAAACAAACAAACCAACCAAACCAAAACAACAACAACAACAACAACAAAAAAAACACACACAAAAAAAAAAACACCATAACAAACCAAACCAACCAAAAAACCACACTCTGCAGTGTTCCTATATTTTCAAGTAAAGACTGAAATTTTGCAGCTGGTTTTCTATCAAAAAACAAAACTAAATTAAAAACAGCAACAAAAAAGCTAAATGTCAGATGAGTTGCAAGGCTTTGCAAGTAGCAAACCTCAAACTGCAAGTGCTCAGCAGAGGTTTGTTACAGGTTGGCAGCTAAATTTGCCAGAGATTCTTGCTGCAGCAAAGCTGTGACAGAGTAGGGCACTGAGGGCTTAGCAAGACAACCTTGCAATTCTTCCAACTGGCAGCCAAGACAGATTAATTGTGAGCAGGGGAAAAAAAAAAAAAAAAAAAAGTCTTTATAGTCTTCTATACTAACAAGGGGGAGAGTGAAGTGGGAAACCTCAAAACAGAGCAGAGAAAGCAAGCCTGGCAAATGGGAACAACATGAAAGCAGACTGAGGAAGAAGCAGGAGAGCTGGGAAGGCTGTGTTGAGGGAGGCAAGGGCAGGACAAGGGTATCCAGCTGTGAGGAGCCAGGGTAGAATTTGTGCTGTAACAAAAGCTTTCTACCCTCAAAGCCTTCACTAATGTCCCACATCCACAGATTTCTTTATTCCTGTACTGCTCTCAAGTAGATATAGAAAATGTGTATCTGGCCTGCTGGGATCTAGATTGCACTTACTGCCAGTACTGGTGCTAGTACATACAGAAGACGATTGTGACTTGCATCTTATCTAAAGGATTTCAGCCCGCTGACATTGGAGTCAGAACTGTTTTCCCTGACAGAACTCTTTTTTTTTTTTTTTTTAATTTGTATTTCTTTCTGATGCAAGGCTGCCTTCAGAAGCACAAAAAAAAAAGCATATGATTGTGTAATTAAAGGTTATTCCAGAGGATGTATGCAAAAATGGGAAATTAAGATTGTATGTGAATAACTGTAAATGGGAGAGTATTTAGCTTTTGATGTCTTCACTTTACACCTTAAATATTTTTAGTGCTGTTTCTGTGTGCCCCAGAATATGTGTATTTGTAAACAGAAAAATTTAAAACAACTTAGTAACTGCTACACAAACATTTTTCACATCTTTACCCACAGAATCAGGGAACTGGGAACATGTTCTCTGAATGTGCCTTGGGGAAATACATACAATGAATGAGCAGATTTTTCTGTGTTTTCTCAGTTAAGTCATTCATAAAATTAAAAGCAGAGTACTGTGTTTTTCTTTGATGTGTTTCAGTTGTTTCACACGGCTTTAAGTTTGAATACTTCCTTTTTTTTCTTTTTATTTGTTATTTTTACCAATCTGCCTGCTGCTAGTTCTCAGCTTGTGACAGAGGTACTGAAATGTCACCATATGCTCTGGAATGGAGGTTGTTTCACGCCTGAATTTCAGAGAGTTTTGTCACTCCTTGAGCCCAGTAACCTCACTAATTAATTCCTTTTGTTTGCAGTGACATCTGACGGTGAGGGCAAAGCTGATTAGCTGTGGGGCTGGTTCCACGGATGGCACAGCCCAAAAGCTATTTTTAAAAGGAGCAGATGTTTCTTCTCTCATCCTACCATGTTATTTTCAAGAAAGTGGAAATGGTTTTGGAGAATTGCTGCAGACCTTGTTCATTGAGATAAATTAAATCCCTAAATGTGGATACCTGTTATTACTGCAAACTAAAGTGCTTAAATGACTGCTAGGCCAGGGTTATTAATCACTAAGAAGTCTGTAAACACAAGAACAATTTTTTCTGCATAACCCAAAAAAACCCCACAAAAAATAGATTGGTATTTCTGGTAGGAATATATTATTTCTCAGTTAGTTTGTGTATGCACTATAATTGTCCCCTACATTCTTGTAGATCTCTTCACTGAGGTAAAGGAAAAGAATATGAAAAGATCTGCTTCTTCAAAATTTGAACTAGATGCTTATTAAACCAAAGACAACAGTAGTATTCTAAGGATTCTCAACATTTGTACTTTATTGTTTTCTTCTATAGCTTTTTTTTATCTGATCTTCTGCTACTGAAGTAAAATCCAAAAGGATTGGCTCCTAGTGATTTTTATATTTATTATCCACAGGGGATCTTAACATTAAAAAAAAAAATCACCACTCTACAAACAAACATGCACAAAGTTTTCTGTACGAAATTTCAGTTTCAAAATCTCAGGTAACATTGCTTTTTTTACATGCAATTAACAACATGGCAGAAAAAAACTGGTCTTTTAACTCAGAACTGGAACATAAACTAGTGTTACTCTTGGGCCACAATGACATTGTGTTTTTCTGTTTCTGTAAAGACATATTTGTTCTTTTTGTGTACTCCTTTTTACAGTTCCTATTACAGTAGTATTTTGACAAAAAGTAAATCGAAACTATCTTTTGAAGTATCAAGTTTGGGGCACCTTTTGAAAGGAAAATAATATCTAGGACAGTTCCTTAGTTTCATGAGCACTACAGTGAGAAGAATGCCACAGCTTGAGTAATTGTAAAGCATGTCAATTCACTTCCTTTAATTTTTGTGAGGAGAAGGTTCAATGTTTTATTCTTTTTTCAGAAGAAACACTTACAGTATAGTGGAATTTGAGAAAACATTCTGAAAAAGTGCTGCATTGTTGGACAGTTACAGATTAGCTACACTATTTTCATACAATTCAAAATAGGTAAAAGTAGATTTATAAATGCCTTACAATTCTCTTTTAAGTTAATACATGGTTTGAAACAGACCATCTAATGATAATGGGAAGGTTGAATTCTATGTTGTATTATTTAATTCCAGCAGTGAGATTTCATTATATATGTGTGTTTTTTTTTTTTCTTTTTCTGATTTTATTGTTTCCCTTAAAGTTTTAATGAGAAGCAATTTCTTCTTTCTGTGATTACGAGTTAAGTGGGACAAGGGGCAGCCTCTCACAGAGTCGTGTTCCTCAGCAGGACGAGCTCTGTGAGGCTGTGCTTAATTGTACCTGTCTGCTTCCAGCTTTCACCTCACATGGTAAAGGTGCAGCTTCTAAACACTGGTCATGTATCTCTGACGGCCCACAGCATACAACATTACAAAACAGACAGTGAAGGGTGGAGCTGGGAGGGAAGGAGTCAACATTGTTTTATCAATTCCCATGGTCTCAGACCCTGAGCGTGGTACAATTTTCGTGTCTGAGCTCCAGTGTATGAGTAAAAGAAGATGCACATTGGAAGAATGTACATGTTCTTTTTACCATGTACATATGGCAAACCATTCTAACTGAGAAATACAGCCAGACCACTTAAAACCAGTTGGGGATTTTGTAAGATTCCTGCTTTGTTAAACTCTGCTACAAATGGCTGACGTATGCTCTAATCAAAAGTCAAGAGCAGAGAGGCTGTAAGAATTCATTCACTTATTCAAAAGGTTACGTGAAAACCAGGTAACACTTACTAGCAATCTTATGCTTCAGTTTCTCACAGAGAAGTTCACAACCCCTGTCAAAAACAAACAAACCAAAACAAAAACCACAAACTGAATCCAACCTACAAATGTGAAAAACGTTCACCTGTTCTTGTAAACTTTTCTTTAAACAAATTGCACTAATGAATGGTACAGCATTGTCTGATTTAAATCTCGGTCCATGGTCCATTACTTGAGCCACGATAAGATGCAATTGATTTAACTGTAAGCACATTGGCTATAATGATAGCCAGTGACTTCAGGTTACTAATGAAAGCAAAGCCCGTGTTCCCTTCCTGTACGGTTCTCCTTAAGAAATTGCAGAGCTACTGAAGAGAGAAGCTGACAAAACATGAAAATGTGCTACCAAGAGAAGGCTACCAAGATGTCCTACGGGATCATCTTTATAAGGTAAGCTGAGTCATTGACAATGACTTTGTTTTAGCACATCAGTAAAATGAAATTGAAATGACAGAAGGATTAATGGTAAGTTCACTGTCAACATATATCATAGACAATGTTTTCATTACCAATATTTTTCAGCACAAATTCTCATCTAGATACTTGAAAGTGCAGTTGATTTTTTTCAGTATGAACCTGTCCACAAAAAGGTAGATATCAGGAGATTTTATCGAATTTCTTTTTAGCCATTTAGCCATTGTTTTAAGTGACTTAAACTTATTTTCTAATTTAAGTTTTCTGATTTACTTTCCCACAAGATGAAATGGTACCTATTCCTAAATAACTTGAAAACCTCTGTTCATATTTTGGTAGCACAAATTAAGGCCAAGGTATTAAAACTGCTCTGAAGTCATACATATGGGAATTACATGGCATTTTCTGGTGTACTTAGGCAAAACAGGTCCCTAAGAGGAATTCCAAGGTTCCTAGCTCTCTCTGTGCTCTTGTCAAAGGGACTGTTGTCCTGGTTTTGCAGCTATTTGTTGTGAAAACTTTGGAGATGGTTTGTATGAAATTTCAATCTAGCTCTTCCAAGTCTCTGAATCTTCTAACTGTAAGAAAAGTGTTGTGGTTTTTTTTCAGAGTGATGTTTGGAAAAAGTTCAAGGATGGTGAAATAGCAAAAAGTTACATGACTGGCCATGTAGCTTAATTGTGAATTTAGCATATTTGAGATTAATGTCGTTCCACTTTATTCTGGTCACTCTATTTGGCATGGGTATCCTTTCAATACAAGGAAAAAATAAAAAAAAAGCAACAGGACTGAGAAGACAACACAAAAGAATATTGCAGCTGTTCTGTAAGTGTTGGGAATTCTGGCTCGTAATTGCGTGACTCCACTGCCTTTCTCAGTTACCCAATATATACTCTGAAGCTGAGAGAAGTGGGGGTTCAAAACCCTTTTAATCCTGTGGGACCACATATCCCTTTGCTGAGCACAGGGGCTCTGGGTTAGCTGCCAGCAGTGTGTCAGGAGGGGCTGTCTATTGTCCGGTGACACTGGCTTCTGCTTTCGCAGTCAAAATGTGCAGAGATCTTCAAGAAGGGGGATGAGGTAGCCTCTGATAACTGCCTTCCTTTCCACTGAACCAGCCATCACAATGTTACTTGCTTGTGAGCTGACTGAGAAAGCTGACTGAGGTTCCTTCTAAACACAACTGGATAAGATCAGAGGCTGAAAAATGACCCCAGAATAATTTACAGAAATTGTCAGCAATTTTGTCCAAAGGACTACAACCAGCAGCAGTCTCAGATTTGTGTGAGTCCATTTAAGCTGTGCTGTTATCAGCCACTTAGACTTGAAATTCTTCTGTATCTTTTAAAGCTATTTTATTTTCCAGATCTTTTTAACAATATCTTTTAGTTCCCCCACTCAAAAGAAAGGGAAAAAGAGAGCAAATGAAAGATCATTGTTTTCTAATTCCCTTCCTTTGACATCAGAAAACACAAACTTTCGTCTTTTATGAAACATGAAAATGGCTTTGACATTTTCAACATATTTTGAAAGTAGTCTTTCAAGTCTGTGGTGCATTCTAGGTAGAACGAGTGTGCATTGCTTCCAAAATCCAAACTCACAATCTCAAATTTCATGGATAAATATAACTTATATAAATATTAAAATTAATTTACACATTACATACCAGAAAGAGAGAGGGATGTTACCCATCAAGCAACAGATTAGATTAAGTAAGAAGTGGGTTTGTGCATATCTGGGTGTCTTTTCTCCACAGGTAATATTGACACCAAAATAGCCAAGGAGGTATGAATACACCACAATTGTATATTTTTTAGCCTGATAAGACAATAGAGACAGAGAGAATTCTATAAGTTAAATGCCACTAGTTGCTAGAAGAGAGAGAAAGGGAGTATTGCATACAGACTCACAAGGTATAATGTGTACTTTTCATGTAAGTTTTTAGGAAATGGTGTTATTTAAGCTTTCTGAAGTAGTCAAAATTAGTGTTCAAGCACCACATTAACAATTTTGGTGTTAAACTACTTAACTAATAATTCAGTACCCATATTATGCTTTTTTTCCCAGAGATATCTAGTTAAATATATCCTATACAATTTTACTTCTGTCATACTTTAAGTGGATAAAATCAGTGATCTATTAGGAACGGTTTTAACTTTAAAATATGTAAAATAATTACACATGCAATTGCACAACAGAGTTGAGCAAATACAAGGAAACTAATGACAACACTGCCTAGATTTCAATATTATCAGCCTCCTCTACTCACCCACAGAAGGGGCTAGGGGTTTCTGTAGTCACCAGAATAAAGTAGTGTTAGAAGAGGTTAAACCCAACCTGACCTTCTTCCCTTGAGCTATGACTATTCTTCTTTCATAAGTGTGAATAATAATTATGATATCCTTAATTTCATGCATATTAATGGAAACAAATGTATACTTAAATTATGGTACTGAATTCCACTAGGGCCCATAGGATGTAAGCAGGTGTTTAATTTTCTTAATTAACATTCCTCACTGAAGCCATTTGACACTTAGCCATCTGACCATCTATGAGTGAGTGAAAGAAACAAAAAAGCTAGTTACAAAAATGTTCCCCAGGTAGACTGAAACTGTTTCATAGTTTCAGTCTACCTGGTTTAAATCTCATGGAGCTAGAAACCTGAACCCATATTGCCTACAAAAATGGAACAAGACTATGCTAGGAAAACACATCTTTATCATGTACACTCCTTCTTTAGGTTGATAGGAAGTGCTATCTTGTACCTGACTAAGTTAGATTGTTCTATTTTCAATACATACTCGTTAGCAGCAAGTTTTCAATATATGAGTACCTTTTTTTATGAAAACAGGAAGTATTGAACAATTATTGCAATTGAAATAGCGGGTACGCTGCCAAATTTTGGGTTGGTTTTCACATGAGGCAGTTCTGGTTCCCAGAAAACAAAACAAAACAAATAAACAAAACAAAAAAAACCAACAAACAAAACACAAACAAACAAAGAAACAAAAAACCCCAAACAACTTCAAGGCTATGAGGGAATGAAGACAACACAACTCCTTTCCCTTGAACTCTCTTTTAGCTACAAACACTGTCACCTCCAGTATTTCTTATTTTCTAATCAGGAAATCTTAGAGAGAAAAAAAAAAACCCTACAGTAACTCTCCTGAAATCTGACCAAAATGTTGAAAAGTGTATTTACCTCTGGAGTCTCACAAGAGCAAAGTTTCCCAGAAAAAAGTTGCTGCAATCCAATGAATACACCCACTGTTTATACAGGTGGGCTCCTGCTGCCTTTGGCAGGGAGGAGAAGGACTCTCACACTGGTGCTGATGACTTCTGCTTCCTTTCAGTAGCTCAGGTTTACTGAGAGACGAAGTTTGAAGAATAGGTCAGGAAACTTTTGTTTGTCAATCATTCTGAGAGAAATAAAATAAAACCGTGTCGTGGTGATATAGATATTCAGTAAATTGTTCATTCACCCTATGTGTGTTGAACTCCTAGACTGTATTTGCACTCTGTTGCTGGTCTGCAGGGATAGCAGAAGATAACATATGTCTCTCACCTTTGATTTTGCTGTTTTTGAGCATTCTAGACTGCCAGCTAGCCAAACCTTGTTAAGACAAGGTTTGTTTGCAGTCACGCTAAAAGGAAACTGCAAAACCGTGAGTTGTTTGAGCAATACAGGAATAGTTTTACCTTGAAATGTAGTAATGCTTTAATTTGCATAAATGTCTGATACTTAGCTAGAATTTGAATTTCGCATAAATTTGTTTCTTACCTCCGGGTTAAAGCACTTAATTCAACACATCTTTTCCTCTTTTTCTGTTTCCCTCTTCTTCCTCACAACTGGCATTTAAAATTTTTGTTGAAGACAGTATCTCTGAGGATATGAACCAGTGCCACCAGTGGAATGAGAAAATGGTATCAAATCTCTAAATCAATAAACAGTGCTTTGACTCTTAATCCTAGGTCTCCTACAACATCTGCAGAAAGCAGAGTGTACTTACCGTGTTTTTTCATGAATACCTGACCTGGTGTGATTTTATCAGAATTCATTTTTTTTCATTTCCAGGACACGTTATTTTTTGTAATGCTCCAGGAATTTTTGCAATGTATGAAATTCCTGGCAATGAAAATGGATCATGCAAACTTTCCTCCTCTGTTTCCATTTGCTTGGAGTTGGATTCTGCTGGCTTTCTGTTTCTTTGTTTTGCTGGAGAGCATTTCTGGGAAGACAGGAGATTCTTGAACCTGACAAGACATTTAGTCTGAGCAATTTGCTCAGAAAAGGCAGAACAGAGCAAAGCTCCAGCAGCTGATGTCACAGGCAAGGTTTTTGATGATATTGAAATGGAAGTCTCATTAAATAATAAAGGACAATGTAAAATATAACCAGATTCAGAATGACTGGAGTCATTTATGTACCTGCCTAATAGAGTGCAAATGGAGTTCACTGCAGATTCAAATACATTCTAGAATAAAGGACTACAATATATGAAATAAATATTAACACATAGTAATAAACGAACAAGGAAATAGATTTCAAGGAAAGTGTAGGAAAATGCTGTACTAAAAGACATCAGACTGTCAGCTGCAATAAAGAAAACAGCCAAGAACATTTCTTGGAGAATATTCAAAAGAAAAAGTCTAACATAAAATAAACATTACAAAGAGCTGTATTTGGTGCTTCTTACCAAGAATGCTGTTATCTATCACACCATCATGACTCCCTTGATTCATGTTATAACAAAAGATTGATAAAGTAGATCTTATTCTTGATGGGGAAGAGAAAGAAGATTTTATAAGATCTTATTTTCAAGCTTTAAAAATTGTAAAGGGATTGATAATATTGATCCACATTGTACTTAGCAGTTATACTTCTGACTTGGAGAAGTCTGCAACCTGAGATGCAGTAAATCACTAGAATTTGTCATAGGCCCCAAACTGCTTTTATTCAAAAATTAATTCTGATAAAGAGGTTTAAACAACCACTTCCTTCTCCAGTAGGTCTTCTCTCTGCTGTTTTTGGAGCTTGTACTCAAACGTGTACATTTTAATCCTCTCATTACAGCCATATATATTCTCTTATTTTTTTGTTACCTTAAAGGAATGGATATCATTTTTTCTAGTGCAGGCTTTCACCTGAAAAGTCTGGTGAAATAAATTTTTGAATTTATTTAATTTTTTTTTTTTCAAATTTATTTGAAAATAAACTCATACAGTTCCCTAAGGTAACTAGAAACCAGATCATGGAGGTACTTATCATTTATTTTTCAGGTATGAAAGGAAAATGGATACCCAGAGGAATGGGCTAGTTGTTAAAATAATTTTTTCCAGTGCAAACTTTCCATATTTGCACACTAAAAATTAGACCGCCTTTGCTCTTTGCTGACACTTCAGTTACAGCCTGTGCTGTGCTAGAGGGATTCATATGTGGAATTCCATCATAGTTGATAAGGCTCTACCATCAGTGACAGGGTACCAGATTACTACCAAAAGAAAATTTTGGAGGCAGAATTCTACAGACTGTTCTATACAGACACAGGTTATAAGACTGTTTTTTTGTTTTTTTTTCTTTCATGAAAAAGACACACTCAAATACTTCTGTTCATGTTTTCAGTGTCCTCACAGCAGTGACTTTCCAAGATTACAACTAAAGGGTTATAGTGAGGAAGAAGTGATAACTTACAATATGGCCAAGGGCTGCAGCCAAGGTTGCATCTTTTATTAGATCCCAGCATGGAGCTGGGAAACCCATAACCTTAGGGCAGAAAAGAGCAGCCTTGAGAAGAGGATGCAGAGTTTAGCAATCACTCCAGCGACAGCCATGGTTATTCAGGGTGGCACTGGGAGGAAATGATGTATGTTAGAGGGGAATGGTAGAAAAGGAGTCAGTAAACACATTAGGGTATATTTTAGAAAAGATGCAGGAGCAGCTTTTTCTTTCATTTTTGAAGACAGAAGCAGTATGTCACATATGTGACAGTGACTATAGCTATAGCAAACCAAGAGTGTTCACCTTATCCAATAGAATTCAGCTACTTTTACCTAGCTGCTACTGTCTTTTAACCTCCTTCGAGCTTGAATGCAAATTAAAATAAGCCACAATTTGAATTAAGTTTTAAAAACAAACAAACAAACAAACAAACAAACAAACCAGAAAGAGTTTGGTAGCATTATGGCATCTAGGGCACAACAAAAAAAGGTTGCAGGGGTTCATCTCAGCTTGGCAGAGAAGTGTTCTCTACAAACAGCAGCTGGAGAGAAGACTCATTTTGTTTCCAGCCTAAAATGAGACTTGAAAGAAGAAAAGTGCTTCTCATAGATCAACTTCCTTACAGTAGCCATTCAGAATCCTGCATTCTCTTTTTTATTTTTAGATAGTAAATTTTCTCTATTCCAACCACTTAATCTTCAGTGGTAAACCTCTCTACATTGTGAAGTGCTTTTGAAAATGTACAGTAGGCAGAGCATTTCCTGGATTGGAGACATATGGACTCTTACCCCTCTACCAAGCTTCCTTTAATCGTTAAAATAAGGTCCTCACCTGTAACTAGGCAACAAGCTTGTATTCAATAAATGAATAAGGAGACTTTTATTTTCTTAGCTTGAGTGCTATTGTAATAACAACTTACTAGACTGTAGTAGATTGGCTGCAGTCATTTCTGTTGTGCTTCCCTGCAGGGGTACCAGCCACTTCATTGTCTGTAGTGTCCTAAAGCCACTAAGTGGATGACTATATGGATGCAATAAATCAAGTAGGGAAATAGTATTTTGGAATTTTTTCTTAAAGATTCAGAATGTATCTTGGATAACCTTATGCATAAATGAAAAATAAACATTTGTTTTCCTTGGATTACATTTGGTCTTAATTCACTATATTATGAAACAATTAAACTATATTTATTAGTGCTTTTCGGGATATGACTGTCTTTTTTTGTTGTTAATGACATTTGGCTTCCTAATTCTCTCATACAATGACTAGAAAGGAACAGTTATAAAGGGAAAATTGCCATTCCTTTAAAAACTCATAATTAAATATTTTCACTCTGGAGTTGATTATACTTTGGTTAAATGTGCCTTAAGTCCATCACGAATGTCTGTTTTTTTCAAATAATCTTTTTTTTCCCCACCTTTTTAACAATCATAGAATCATTAAGGTTAGAAAAGACCTCTAATATCATCAAGTCCAACCATAACTCAACACTACCATGACCATTAAACCATGTCCCCGAGTGCCACATGGTAAGGTTTGCTAAGAATTAAATGTCTAAATAAACATTATAACCATGTCAATTCAAGGAAAAAAGACAAAATAATAAGTATTGTCCTGACTAGCATTTCAGATATAGTGTTACATCTCTGTCATCTGTTAAAGTTCAGAAGAAATAATGTATGAAATTTCAAATTTCAGAAAGCCAATACATTTCTTTATATAAAAACTATGAGAAATCATTCTGGAACCTACCAGCTCCTAGGAAGTGCAAAATGAATCATAAGTAATATTTTCCAAAATAATTTTAGGATCTTAACATTATTTTTGCTGTTTAATTTACTCTTATTTTAACAAGACTATTGGAGATTCTACTCCACAATTACAATAAATTCCTCTTAGAATAAGGGAAATATAAACCTACAGTTTTTGAAGATGTGATACAGATTTGAGAGCGTGTCACAATTACAAATACTTTCTGTTGCTGCTCCATATGGCAAGCAAAGTGCCTAAGTAACTCCAAATGTACAATGGAACCTATTTAGCCTGGAGAAAAGGAGGCTCACGGGTCACCATCTTGCTCTCTAGGAATTCTTGAAAGGAGGTTGAAGCGAGTGGAGGTCAGTCTAATTTCCCAGATAAGTGATAGGACAAAAGGAAATGGCTTTGGGTTGAACCACGGGAGATTTAGATTGGATATTAGGACAAAATTAATCACAGGAAGGGTTGTTGAGCTCTGGCACAGGCTGCCCAGGGGAACGGTGGAGTCACCATCCCTGAAGGTATTTAAAAGCTGTGTAGATGTGTAAACCTTAAAGACATGGTTTAGTGATGACCTGGCACTGCTGGGTTAATGGTTGGACTTGATGACCTTAAACATCTTTTCCAACTTAAACTATTCTATGATTCTATATTCTCAGAGTGGCCATTACATTTTGAAGTAGTTGTACTACTGGAAAGGACTGCGTTAATAGATGTTCTGTTGGTCAGCAGGGGTATTATGTCCATGGCATTTGAAGAAGAAAGGCCTTGCTAAGATTATTTATGGTAAAGAAAAAGGAAAAGGCTTAAGGGCTGGGGCTCCATTTTCCATTGGTAGATAATTTGACCACTATCTATTACTAGCTCTGAAGTTTGATTTCCATGTAAGTCCCTTTTATGCATATTTTCTTTTATATAATTATGAAATAATTGAAACAAAAATCAGTATGAAATTTTAATTCAAAAAAAGATAAATAAAAAACTCTTCATTAAAATTTGATTGTCTTTTTTCTTTTTTTTTTTTTTTTAACAATAGTACTTTCCAGTTCCTCAGCAGTCAGAAAACTCTTTCCTCTAATCCTGGATTGCCAGCTGACTTTGCAGCTAGATTTATAAGGCCTGACTCTGGCCTTGTAGCTATCTTATTCAGAAGTGGTAAAGAATATTACGGTGTTTTGTCAAGAATAGCAGAATTACACACCTTAAGTTGCCAGATATATTTTTTTAAAGTTGCCAGATGGATCTGTGTTATTCTGCTGTCAATCAGAAAAAATTCACAGAGCTCAGCACTATTTTTTTTTTGTTGTTCAGCATTTGTTTTCCTGTTTAGATATCTTCTATCACTGAAATGAAATACAACCTCTATACAACAGTTATTAAGTATCTTCTTACTATACTAAGTATGACTTTGTAGCAAAAAATGTTATGACTTAAAATAGGGTTAGGGTCCTTGGTCCACCACAGGCAAAAAATTGCAAACATTTGGGTACTTTTTGGTACTAAGAGACAGCCATCTGGGTTTGCACAGTGGACTGAAAAGCCTGCAAAGCCTCCATTGCTGGCACAAAGTACTATCTCTTCACTGAAATCAATGCAGCATTGACAATTTACATCAGTCAACAATCTTCAACTTGACTCCAAATATATTCGCATATTGAAGCGCAAGTGAAATCCCTCATTTAGTGACTGTAGCTCTTCTTTGTTGTTTAATTAGGATAATCTTCCAATTTGAGCCGACTGGTGAAGAGGATCGATCAAAGTTTTACTCTGTGATCTCTTGAGTGCCTATAGCTCTTGCTGCCCATGACTGCTTTTTAAACCTTTCAAACCTGTGTCAAATACACATGGCAACTAATTAATTCTATTTTCCTGATTTTATTCCTGCCATTGGTAAAGAGCTGTGGAACATTCAGTTTGGAACATGTATCTTTGATCTGAAACACAATGTTCTAGTCTCCAGAAAAGGACCTTTAGAAACAATACAATGAATGTTAATCATCAGGCACGCTGGTGGTGATAAAGACCAACCATGCATATTAGCAAGAACATGAACAGTGGGTGATGTGAATCGTAGAATCATAGAATAACCCGACAACAGGTTAGAAGTGACCTCAAAAGATCATCCAGTACAACTTTTCATGGGAAATTTGGCACAGATGAGATTAGCCAGTGTGCTGTCCAATTGCACCTTGAGAAATTCCAGCAATAGGGACTCTATGATATCCCTGGAGAGGTTGTCTCAGTGTAAAAAAATTCTTTTCTTCTATGAAGATTAAAACTCCTCAGGTGCAAGTTGGACCCCTTGTCCTTTGTTTTCTCGATGAGGGTCCTTGTGAAGATAGAGCCTCTGTCCTCCATAGCTGCTCTTTGACTAGTGGAATACAGTAATTAGGTTCCCTCTGAGTTTTCTTTTCTCCAGGAAGAAAAGATGCAGCCATTTCAGTCTTTCCTCAGAAGGCAGATTCTTTATCCCTTTAATCATCGTTTATCCATATCATTCTTGAACAGTGAGGATCAGAACTGGACACAGAACTCCAGATGTGGCCTGACAAGAGCTGAATACATTGGGATGGTCATGACTTTGTGTCTGTTAGTAATGACCCTGCAGATGCAAGCCCAGGATCTGACTTGCCTTTGTTGCTTCAGCAGCTCATGGCTGACTCACATTCAGGTCGTTGTCCACCAGCATCCCACCCGCATATTCCTTTCTGCAGAGCTACTCCCCAGCCACATATATTCCAGCCTGTTCCCGGCTTTTCAGTTATTTTTTTCCAGGCACAGTCCAAGTAAACAACATCCACTGCTCTTCCTGTGCAACAGAAGATGTTACTGTGTTGTAGCAGATGATCAGGTTAGCCTGTCATGATTTGCACTTGGTAAAATCTAAGCTGGCTTTTCCCTATCACCTGCTTCACTTAGTAGTAGTTTGTAGGAGGACTCCATTACTGTCCCAGGGATTGAAGAAGATTAATGGGTCTGTAGTTTCCTTGATCCTTTTCTGTAAAGTTTTGTAAAGCCAAAGTAAAGTTTTTTCAGCCTTGTCATCCTGACTGGGAGGTTGGCAACAGATACCTATCATAAGATCTCCCTTGGTGATGAACTCTCTAATCTTGATCCAAAGGTATTTGATATACCTTTATATATA